>NC_087217.1:2918339-2932824 GCF_015104395.2 Macrobrachium nipponense | reverse complement strand
TCTGAAAGGTGTAACAGGAGGAAAACCTCGCAGTTGCACTATAAAACAATTAAAACAATAGTTATGAGAGGCTGGAAAGTCAGATGGAAAAAAAGAATATGACTGGTGGTACAGTAAAAAAGGAATGTAAGAAGTTGCAGCTGGGGACGAATGGACGCTCCAAAGACACATAAGTAATGCCTACAGTGCACCTCACTGGCGGCACTACGGAGTAAAACGGGTGAGAGAGACCAAAATTCCTGCTGAAAGGGTCGATACCTAGTCAAGCGCTTAGAGAAGAACCCGTGTTTTTTTAATGACAACTATTCTTCAGTTTAAGCATAACAATAAATCTGAGTCAAATCAATGCTCGTTTATTGCCAACGTGCCTCATATCTCGTTACTTTTAGGTGCCTGAAGAGGACGTCACGAACTTATTCCACCATCAAACTAAGATCCAAACCCACCAGCAGACTTGTTTATTACGTATGTAAGGCTGGCTATTGTTATCATAGTATGATTAAAAAAAAATGATTACGGAAATGAATTTACAGAGCTAATGCTCGAATGCACAAGTGTGATCCAAGGCTGAATCACCCACTTAGTTCGTCGCCGCACATGTTTAATGTTAAATCTCTCCTCTGGTCTCACGCAAAGAGACAATCAAACACGTGCATTATGTTCACTGAAGCTGTGTTCTCATTTACCCACGAGACAACGCTGTCTAGCTCAAGAAAATAAGACATCGCGTCTGGCAACTCTCAGCAATCTTTCTTCGGTGACGTCAACACATCTGAAATGAACATCGATGACTATGAAAATTATCTGTTTATTTAACTGTTTTGTCATTTTTCAAATGAAAAAAAGGATGGATAAAAACTCATAATAATATTCACACACAGCCTTATAAATAGTCCCAAATAACTCTTAAATACTTCCAAACAACGAGGTAGAAAAGTGAACCGTTAAAATAACTACAATTTGAAAAAAATAACAAATAAATATTGGAATGCCTCATGAATAACGCCAACTTATTCAACCTGAAACTACTGCTTGGCTTTTTCTTACGTCCTTCCAAGCACTCTGGGCAGAGTGTACTTACAAAACTCAAGGGGACTTAGCAATAATTTCAAAATGAGCTGTGTACTATGTTCAGTCCAAAGTCTGTCAAAGGAAAGTCCCCATCTCCTGTACGTAACCATACATCTTTCGTAGAGTGATTTTAAATCTCTAAATGGCACGCTATTTCAAGCGATACTTTCTGATCCTCCACTACCCTTCACATAATACAACCTGGTATCCTGAAACAAATTCATTTTCCTACCAAAAAGATCCGATACAAGGAACCGTCCTGAAACATTACTATTACCAGGTACTTTTGGCTAATTTTACTTGGATACTAGCTTGCAGTCAAGAATCCATTGATATGTCCATAGTTTAACACAAAGAAGGTTATTTATTCTTTCAGTAACAATGCATAGCATACAAATTAGTAGTAAAAGTAGAGAACATGGTTTAAAATCATCGGCATTAAAAAGCACGGTATCCTCGCCTTTGAAAACGCCTTTCGTAACTGACTGGAGAATCCATACAAGCGTTTATGGCACTGGTGACCTCAAAATACCCTATTAGGTTTTTTTTTTATACTGGGTGGTTGCTATCTAAATAGTGTTCCCAGACTTCAATATCTGCCGTCACTTCTGCAACTTAGTTTAAATTAGTTTCATGAAGGCCTCGTTCCGCTTTGTCATAATTCCTTTTATTCACTTGTATTCTTATGCCCTGTATATCTTTAGTTCTAAAGTTCTTCTCTTACTTATTTTTGGTAGGAAAATGAATTTGTTTCAGGAAATTTGGAGATGCTACATCAGAAGCAACCCGACGGAGAGAGGATATAGAAGAAGATTGGTCAACATCTGGAATGAGAGGAATAACACCCCCTCCCAAACAGAGCAGAGGCTGGCAGACCAAGTAAGGAACATAAAGAAAAGAACTGGCTCTCCCCAACAGAAAGAGAAGAACTGGAAAGGGAAATGTCACACGACAACGAATTACACGAAGACGAACTGAGAGACGATGCCACAGAAGACGACAGGGAGGATGAGGTATCAAACAACTACACACGAAGAAACACCGACGAAGTAACACAGAGGACGGAATGGGTAGAAAAGATTAGACAATGGATGGAGCCAGATACAGAGAGAACAAAAGATCCCCTCCATGAAAGCCTACACACCAGAAATTAAGGGAGAAAACAAGTGAGGTCAATGAAATAATGGGCATATACACACCACCAGTATCACAGAAACAAATAACTTGACATATGCAGGAGCAAGATTAGTAGCAGAACTGATGGGATTCGAACACCAACACCAATGGTACATGAACAGGAATAAGGGATACCAACAGAACAAACTATTCGGAACCAACCAGAAAAGACTATACAGCCAACTAAGAGGGGAAGACAACCACCCAGAAATTCCTGAAGCCGAACCAAGTAAGAGACTCTGGGAAAACATATGGAGCAATCCAGTATCACACAACAAACATGCAACATGGCTCCAGGAAGTCAAGGAAGAAGAAACAGGGAGAATAAAACAAAGATTCACAGACATCACGACAGACACAGTCAGACACCAACTAAAGAAAATGCCAAACTGGAAAGCCCCAGGTCCGATGAAGTCCATGGATACTGGCTCAAAAACTTCAAGGCCCTACACCCAAGAATAGCAGAACAACTCCAGCATTGTATCTCAAATCACCAGCACCCAAATGGATGCCCACAGGAAAAACATCCTTAGTACAAAAAGACAAGAGTAAGGGAAATATAGCCAGTAAACTTACTAGGCTATCACCTCGCCCTACCAATAATGTGGAAGTTACTAACAGGTATCATCAGTGAAAGGCTATACAAACTACCTAGAGGAGACAAACACCATCTCCCCCACCAACAGAAAGGCTGCATAAGGAAGTGTAGGGGCACAAAGACCAGCTCCTGATAGACAAAATGGTAATGAAGAACAGTAGGAGAAAGGAAAACCAACCTAAGCATGGCATGGATAGACTATAAGAAAGCCTTCGACTGATACCACACACATGGCTAATAGAATGCCTGAAAATATATGGGGCAGAGGAAAATACCATCAGCTTCCTCAAAAATACAATGCGCAACTGGAATACAATACTTACAAGCTCTGGAATAAGACTAGCAGAGGTTAAATATCAGGAGAGGGATCTTCCAGGGCGAACTCACTGTCCCCACTACTCTTCGTAGTAGCCATGATTCCCATGACAAAAGTACTACAGAAGATGGATGCCGGGTACCAACTCAAGAAAAGAGGCAACAAAATCAACCATCTTGATGTTCATGGACGACATCAAGCTGTATGGTAAGAGGGGGGCTTCAAGGAAATAGATACCCTAATCCAGACTGTAAGGATGTATCTGGGGACATCAGGATGGAGTTTGGAATAGAAAAATGCGCCTTAGTCAACATACAAAAAGGCAAAGTAACGACAACTGAAAGGGATAAAGCTACCAGATGGGAGCAACATCAAACACATAAATGAGACAGGATACAAATACCTGGGAATAATGGAAGGAGGAGATATAAAACACCAAGAGATGAAGGACACGATCAGGAAAGAATATATGCAGAGACTCAAGGCGATACTCAAGTCAAAACTCAACGCCGGAAATATGATAAAAGCCATAAACACATGGGCAGTGCCAGTAATCAGATACAGCGCAGGAATAGTGGAATGGACGAAGGCAGAACTCCGCAGCATAGATCAGAAAAACCAGGAAACAAATGACAATACACAAAGCACTACCCAAGAGCAAATACGGACAGACTATACATAACACGAAAGGAAGGAGGGAGAGGACTACTAAGTATAGAGACTGCGTCAACATCGAAAACAGAGCACTGGGGCAATATCTGAAAACCAGTGAAGACGAGTGGCTAAAGAGTGCATGGGAAGAAGGACTAATAAAAGTAGACGAAGACCCAGAAATATACAGAGACATGAGAAAGACAGAAAGAACAGAGGACTGGCACAACAAACCAATGCACGGACAATACATGAGACAGACTAAAGAACTAGCCAGCGATGACAATTGGCAATGGCTACAGAGGGGAGAGCTAAAGAAGGAAACTGAAGGAATGATAACAGCGGCCAACAAGATCAGGCCCTAAGAACCAGATATGTTGAAAGTACGATAGACGGAAATAACATCTCTCCCATATGTAGGAAGTGCAATACGAAAAATGAAACCATAAACCACATAGCAAGGGAATGCCCGGCACTTGCACAGAACCAGTACAAAAAAGAGGCATGATTCAGTGGCAAAAGCCCTCCACTGGAGCCTGTGCAAGAAACATCAGCTACCTTGCAGTAATAAATGGTACGAGCACCAACCTGAAGGAGTGATAGAAAACGATCAGGCAAAGATCCTCTGGGACTATGGTATCAGAACGGATAGGGTGATACGTGCAAACAGACCAGACGTGACGTTGATTGACAAAGTCAATGAAGAAAGTATTACTCATTGATGTCGCAATACCATGGGACACCAGAGTTGAAGAGAAAGAGAGGGAAAAAATGGATAAGTATCAAGATCTGAAAATAGAAAATAAGAAGGATATTGGGATATGCCAGTGGAAATCGTACCCATAATCATAGGAGCACTAGGCACGATCCCAAGATCCCTGAAAAGGAATCTAGAAAAACTAGAGGCTGAAGTAGCTCCAGGACTCATGCAGAAGAGTGTGATCCTAGAAACGGCACACATAGTAAGAAAAGTGATGGACTCCTAAGGAGGCAGGATGCAACCCGGAACCCCACACTATAAATACCACCCAGTCGAATTGGAGGACTGTGATAGAGCAAAAAAAAAAAAAAAAAAAAAAAAATATAATAATAATAATAATAATAAGCATTGCTTGATTTCCTTTATATTTTCCGCTTTTTGAAAATTTTCTCTAACATTTCATTCGCTGTTATCCCCTTTTCTTTTAATCTTCAGGCTTAGGGAAGACAACTGTAAAAAAAAAGAAAAATTATTGGCAGCCCAGCTAATTTTCGAATGAAAAACTTCACTCCCTAATCTGTGTGAGCGCTTGTAGAAAAGCGATGAACACCAGAGGGGGATGAGTGACATGCGGCAAGACAGAAAATAAAATAGTTACCCCCTGACCTACTGAAAAAAAAAAAAAAAAAAAAAAAAAACACTATGAACATAAAACTTGGAAGATGATAGTGGAAATATTTTAGGTGCAGCCTCGAAGTAAAGCAAGTGTTTCCCATTGAAATCTCAACATTCAGTGGGCAATACCTTTCCCCGTACATCGCGACAACTGCACAACCTGTTGCATTGGTAACATATTTGTTAGCGGAAAAGATTCCACGAATGTCATAACCTTTAAAATCCATACAAAGACATTCTCAGAATATTGTTCTTATAATTTTTTAACTCTTTCCTTCGAGTACTTTTATCTTCTTCGTGGATATGATATCTAATATTTTGCCATTCTCACGCAGCCATTTTTTGGCTTCTTTGACATTCTCCTCTTATGAAATCTGTCAAATAAATGTCTTTGATGTAGAAGGCATCTCTCAAAAGCTGTGTATATGGTTTTTTTCCGTAGACTTCCACATTCTGTGATGGAAAAGACGAAATTTGGAGGGTCGTAAATTTCCCAAGATATGTTTAATATGAAGCTAAAGGTTTGTCTTACACGGGAAGGGGAGGGGGCGGGGGCTCTCAGTCTTTGCAAAGAATTCAATTGAAATTCCAACGGTATTGTGACATCAAAAAAAGAATAGCGTTCAGAATAAGGGGTGTGGGGCAAAACTGCTTATCTATTTTTCCTTGTGGCGTTTTCCTCTTTTCATACCGACTCTTCGTGCTTATATAATAGTTTGTCCATGACTCCCACATCACTAAGATTATGACAGTCGTACAAATACTGTACCAATAAAAAAAATGCATTTATATGTCCAATAAAAAAAAAAAAACTTCCGCAGATCAAAAATGAGAAAATACAGCTCAGGTATTAACTTTCTTTTGCCTTTTTTATTTGTTCTTGTCGATATTAATAATTTACTTGGGAAAAATTGATTACCAACATAAAATCTGGAAATCAAATAGACTGAAATTGCATGCAAAAGTAAGATGATATACTTGTTAATATTATTTCTATTGATAAAAGGATAAGAATCACCGCATGACAATGAAACAAGACGGAAATCATTTGTCGATTTGAAAATACAGATTTAAGGAGAATATCAGAAAACGGTTGGCATGGTAGATTTTGAAATGATTCAATATTGGAAGTTACAGAAGTTCCGTATGCCGATGAGAAGGCAATATGAGGGAGATGGAGATGGCTTGCCCTTGTCCTTACACAATCTATGCAAGAATAATGTATGATAATATCAGCTGGGCGCGTTCGGGCACCAGAAGAGCTCGAAAACCCAGATCTACCTAAATGATAACTACGAGATGGGAGGAGGCTGGGGATGACTGGAAGATATAGTACATGAGAGACATGAAGGCGATGCTTATATATAAATAATTCATTTATAAATTTCATGCACTCCTATTTCCATGCAAATATTCTCATGGAATAACCTAAACGTCCGTTGTTGTATTGTTTAAACATACCATTTTTTTTCAAGTATTAGCTGTGATAAGATTGAATTGTACGTAATAATATGTTTGTATGTGAAATTTTTTTTAGTAATATCCACTGAGAAGACATTACTAAAACCAAAAATAGGTTAGTCAACCAAAATTTAAAATACAAAATTACATCAAATTTCAAACTTTTCGGCAAGGACAACGCGCATGAGAGTATACTGAAGAACACGATCTCAAAACCAACACTGTCTGAAGGCTAAGGAACTAGCCAAGTTCAGAGAACAACATATGTTTGGTCACCTTACGTGGTATTAATCGTGGCACCTGAGTTGACTTTTCTTAAACAACCAGTGGTGTGCTTTTTTTATTAATAAAGCGAAAACATGCCTGAGAGTTTAAGGATGACAAGCACTACACAGACAGATCCAATATCTCTTGCAGTCCACGAATCAAACCCAGGTCTAAATTTGTGTAAATGGCTCAATAAAGAAATTAAAACTAAATGGTAATGAGGCAATTTCGTCAAACAGATCCGATATGTGCAGTATATTCAATAAACATTACAAGTCGAGGGACTGCATAACTTCCACCAGGGGCGTTTCCATAATGTCGTGGTACGGGCCATAGGATTTAAATATCTGAAGGTGTGATCGACGTAGGATCACCACTGCGCAAACAATCAAAAAACATATAGCAATTGAAATCTTTTTATAACTTTTGGATATAGCCTAAATACGGCCATACAAGAAACAGGCAAATAGAGAAGATAGCTTCATTCCAAGCTTTGCGGAGATAACTACAGAGCGCTCTGACTGGACACAGCGCGCGAGGAAATGGCGTGTCCGCTAAGCCCTGGCATATGAGGAATAACAGAGGCATTTCAACTAAAGCTATAACAGCAAGCCATTGCGACCCTAACAGTTTAAGAGAATTACGCACTGCGTCAACAATAATTGCTTTTATCTAATCCTAAATAAGAGTGATTATATAGACGAAATTGACCAACTTTAGTGACGAAAACATACAAAGATTTTAATAAAAATCTTATTGACACTATGAACAATAATTTCAACAGAACAGTAAGACTTCCTAATGGAAAGGATCTTTTTGATTAAAAAGATTCGTTTGAACTTTCAAACTTCACCCTTTATGTTCGGATTGACAGTAATTAGTTCTGCTGGATTTGTATCATAAACTATCACAATATCCTGTTGATATTCTAAATCCACTATGCTCCATTTCAGGTTCATGTAAGGAACAATGTAGACTTCATAAATAAATTGTATAGTGTACAGATTAGTAGTGACTCCAGGCTTGTAAGTTTGATGTAGTGTCATTATTCACTATAGTACCCACTGATGATTAAATTTGAATTTTTATCTGAAATCCAAGACAGCAGACAACTGAATATAATATTCTTAAAGAATGCCAAATAATAGAACTGATTAAACTTTCTGTAAAAGATTATACATTTGAATTTTGGAGGAAAGCGTTTCTCTCAAAATTATTCTATGCTGAGCTGGCTGCTTGATACATGGAGTGTCTTGGAAAGTAAACGTTGTGAAGTACTCAAGACTATAAACTGAAGTTAAACGAGGTGCACAAAGAAATAAGAAGGAATACGTGGATTGAAGAGGCGTATCTTGTTTGTTTGTATAGTATTTTTACGTTGCATAGAACCAGTGGTTATTCAGCAACGGGGCCAACGGCTTTACGTGGCTTCCGAACCACGTCGAAAGTGAACTTCTTTCACCAGAAATACACATCTTTCACACCTCAATGGAATGGCCGAGAATCGAACTCGTGGCCACCGAGGTGGTACGCCAACACCAGACCCACCACGCCATTCAGGCGCTTAAACAGGCTTATCCTGCTACAAAAACTATATATTGAAGGGGTGGTGATGGTGTTGGTATAGCCGGCTGAATTATCATGAAATATCCACGGTGAAAAGAGGAGGAGGAATCACATGTGGCTTTTGACATGTCCCTTACACCATCACGGGGGAGAGCTATGATTTCAGAGGCCGATGGAGTGGAAATTTGCCAAAGATGAACCAAAGGATAGATATAAGCAGCACAACTTCCAAGAGGCCTATTGAGTCATATGTCACAGGAGGTAATGATGATGATCAAGATGTAATACATCAAAGTACACCATCTAAAGCACTTGTACTTAGAAAGACAAAGGCGTGGTATTAACATCATCATTATAACTGTAAGAACTTTGTGAAAAACCTCACGCCTTACTGGAGCATTTGTTGTATCAAATTATATTTACGAGTTGGGGCTCTTATACACGATACTTGGGCAAGTATGGTTTTGGGTTGAGGCATGGTATCGAAGCACGCAAGTATTCAGCTCACTCGTAGCTACCCAGGAAATGCAACTTAAGTGGTTCAGCGTTTCTGTCTACACGAGCAGTTTCCGAGCACAGCTTCGGTACCACGCTGCGAAACCATACTTGGCTAAGTATCGTGTATAAGAGCCCTTAGAGGGGCATTAACAGGAGTTAACGTGAAGCTTCAGTTTATCCTTCGAAATTGGCTTGCAAAATGAAAATAAAAAATTTTTTAGTTTCGATCTCCTAAAGTAGTTTCAAGTATGTGGCAATGTTTACAAATGCCCACATGTCAACTTTAGAGTATACGTACTAATGACACTTTAATGATTGATATTAAAAGGGAAGTCAAATGATCAGCTTACAACTGGATTTCAGTTGAAGATTACTTGGAGATGGAGGTTCAAAAGAGGTGAGGTTTGCCCGACAACCCATTGATACTGTACGAACCCAACCATTCTATTAAAATGACTGGTATCAGAATCCATTACGTCATATATAAATTTCTCTTTTCTTAATAACATCACTTTCTGGTGCATTCATGCCATTTGAATGTTTACAGAATCACAACAACCCGGAGTAAGTTAGTATGTGGTTATAACCGTAGACATAAGCTACTGAAAGCTATGGAGTCTGGTATTAATCTCGTATGTATTGTCATTTCCCGATTCCGAGTAAATTTCAAAAGAAATAAAAAGACAGCTGTGAAAGATATAAGTAGTAAAGCGAATTCTACATTTGTCTGTGGAAAAAATATTTATTTATGTGCCTTTCAATGAGTACTTCGCAACATTTGTGTTCACTTTCATTCGGTCTAATTATTTCAAAGTGATTAAATTAATTTTCACTATAATTTTTTAGTTACAGCGTTAGTCTCTTTCATCCCTTACATATAGCGAATTACATAATGACATTTCGTATGTTGAATTACCTTTGATAAACCTGTTAAGGTTTCTAATAATCCAGTTCAATCATTCACGATCGCAAGTTCCTTGTATGAATTGCATCACACACAATGGGCATAATATCACTATAAAATACAAAATATACTAAGTTAACAAACTATTGTTGGTCTTTTTTTTGCCCTTTGTCCTCCATCCGACATTAAATACTGACTGAGTGCTGAGTTATCGAGGACTGAGTCCTATATTACACCTCACACAAAAAGTGGTGGACTTCTTTCATTGGAAAAATGATCAAAGGGATGGAATTCACGGCTCAGTTCTCGCCTTCGAGGGAACATGAAACGTTGCGATTCTTCGGGGCCGATTTTTTAATCTTCATAAAGCATCTTTTACACGAAGGAACCAATGTTGTCAGCATCAAACTTTACTCTTGAAAACAATACGTAAGAGTGGCAGTTAATGAAACGCGAAAAGGTTATTTATACCATCTAAAATTAATTCCTGTCGAAAAAATTAGTTAGGAGCTCTTCATTGTTTAGGAACTGCAGTTATCCTACTCGGTATTTAACGAGTATTAATCTAAAAGATAATTACAAGATAATCCTGTACTTAATTGGGTGTTTCTTTTCAGTTAAGTATGTCTTACTTTTACCAGACCACTGAGCTGATTAACAGCACTCCTTGGGCTGGCACGAAGGATTAGATATTTTAACGTGGCTAGAAACCAATTGGTTATTTAGCAACGGGACATACAACTTATTGTAGGGTCCGAACCACATCGAGAAATGAATTTCTATCGCCAGAAATAAGTTCCTCTGATCTCACGTTGGTAGAGGGGGAATCGAACCCGGACTTTGCGATCAGTAGTAAGAGCGCGTAAACGACTCGTCCAACGAGGAACATTTTCTTTCTAGAAGCTTACTACTTATTTTGCAATGCAGCTTCATCTCAAAACCGGCAACATTCGAGCGTGAAAAATGATTCCGCATAATCATCTAAAAATATGTTTCAAGGCAAAGCTAGTGACAAGTCCTTTCGAAAATTCTAAATAATAAAAATCCCATTCACAGATGTTCTGGATTCAAATAAAACTCCATTTAATTAACGATAAAAACATTTGTTACTGAATGCGATCGTCTATACACACACACACACACACACACACACACACACACACACACACACATATATATATATATATATATATATATATATATATATATATATATATATATATATACATATATATATATATATATATATATATATATATATATATATATATATATACTATATATATATAAACACTATTAAAACCACTGAAATCCTGATCACTGAGCAATGTGAACAGTTGGTAAGTAATCAGAGTAGTTACATGGAGTTTCGAGGGCGTGGAATAACGACGTTTGTTGGGACTGTGAAAGGCAGTTATCCTGAGGTGAAAGAGGTGAATGAATCGTGAAGTAATCGTAGTTTTTGGTTCGAGTTAGCTCCCACCTTAGTCGAGATTGGTGGGCGCATCCACTGGAAACTGTGGAAACTTTCGCCTTGTGAATAACCACTCTCTAACCACCCATTTAGATCTTTTCGTTTGCTTTGCTTTCTTAGCACGAATAGCGAGAACCACGGTTAAGTTAATCAGTTGGTGCTCCATGGCAATGAGCGGCGGTAGGGGCTGAGATCTCTAGGGGGTAGAATCACAATTTGTCTGAAAAATGCAAAGTCAAAACAGATAAGCGGCAGCCGACGTGTCTCTCGATTGGTCAGCTTGTGTAAGAGGGCCCTTAACACCTGGTTAAGAATGGGCCTTACGCTTAAGTTGTCAGTGAAATCAGTTTTCGAGTGTCCTCTTGGCAGAATCATGTTCTTGGTTTTACTGGTGATAGTGGTTTCTAGACTATTCCTACTCATGGGTAATTATATATATATATATATATATATATATATATATATATATATATATATATATATATATATATATATATATATATATATATATATATATATATATATACTATCTATATATATATATATATATATATATATATATATTATATATATATATATATATATATATATATATATATATATATATATATATATATATATATAAAACAGGTGTCCATAAAGTCATGGTGCAATTTAAAATACTTGTAAATTCGTAACTATACATGATATAATTAATCTGTAAAAGGATAAAAAAATGTTTTCTGTTCTTTTGAAGTTTTATTTATTATTTATTTACTCAAATATTTTTTCACGATTTCTGAAACTTAAAAATGACTTCTTTTTCAGAACTGCTGTTGACTGTCTTCACTGGAAGAGAACGTAACCTGCGTACTTTGGTCAGCTGAGCTAAACTGTACTACATTCCTTTTTAGATGCCATCACCTCTGCCAAGCTCGTCTATATGGTTGTTCTCTTTCTTTCCTTATAAAGGTGCTTATCCTTTTGAACACTTTCATAGCACTTCCTACTTAGTTTCATTCTTTGTCATTTATTTCAAAAGGGGAATTCTCTGTCACGTTTAGAGGCTTCTTTTTCACATTAGGGTGTCCTTCAAGTTCTAAAGATATTAGCACCCATGTTACGAGGCTAGAATGTTACTATAGTAGATTCACATCACCCGTGTATTTGAGGTCTAGGCCAGTCCCTTACGACGCTCCTGATTAGCTATTGATAAGCCAATCTCAGGGCTGGAAACTGTCTCTCGAGAGAGTTCACAGCGGTAGGATCTTTGTTCCACCTCTCCTGAAGTATACATCTTTCAAAAGTATCCCTCAGGAGAGGTGGAACATACATTCTGCCTGTGTGAACTCTCGAGAGACTGAGAGTTTCCAGCCCGGTGAATGGCTTATCAACAGCCAATCAGGAGCGTCATAAGGGACTGCCCTAGACATCAAATGCACGGTTGATGTGAATCTACCATAGGACAGTATCACATATTTTTATTTCACTTTACTGAGAAAAAGTCTTCCCTAGAAGTTTACTGGTCTCGATCCTCATAAATTTTGTGAATTTTGAAACAGCGGTACCTCTTTAGACTTTTATTTCGAAATTTGGAATACAGCATATTTATTAAGAGACCTAGAGTTTGAAAACGACACCTGTAGCGATACAGTGCCAACTACCCACGGGTGAAACACCAGCTGATAAAAATAATCACTAAGGCTTATTTGCGGTTTTATGTAATTATATCGCAATCTGGGTTTTAGTATATGGGAAATCGGTATCCATCTGTTAACAATTTCACTGTTATTATAATCATTACCCTGCAAATGAGCAAATAAAATCTATTTGGAAACCAGCGTTGAATATATATGACGTAGAATTCCAAAATGACTTTTCAATAAATAAACTTTCTTCAAAAACTCGAAAATTTACTTTGATAACCACAAGTGTTGTATTGGTCTATGCTTTGTTTTTCGCTTTTCCACATATGACATTTCTTGCCAATAAAGTCGTCTTGTAGCTTATCCTTATGAATGTGTTACTAATAATACTCATCATCATCATCATCATCATCATCATGTCAAAAGAACAATTCCATATGCAGGAAGTGCAATATGAAAGACGAGACCATAAACTACATAGCAAGCAAACGTCCGGCACTTGCACAGAACCAGTACAAAAAGAGGCATGATTCAGTAGTAAAAGCCCTCCATTGGAGCCTGGTGCAAAAAGAAAAAACGCCAGCTAGCTTGCAGTAGTAAATGGTACACACACCAACCTGAGGGAGTGATAGCAAACGATCAAGCAAATATCCTCTGGGACTACGGTATGAGAACTTGAAGATAATTGACAAAATCAAGAAGGAACTGTCACTCACTGATGTCGAAGTACCATGGTACACGAGAGTAGATGGGAAAGAGAAAAAATTGACAAATATCAAGACCGGAAAATAAAAATAAGAAGGATGTGGGATATGCCAGTGGAAATTGTATCCCAAATCATACGAAAACTAACCACGATCCCAAGATCTTTCAACAGGAAACTGGAAAGACTAGATGCCGAAGTAGCTCCAGGGCTCGTGACGAAGAGCGTGCTATTAGAATCAGTGCACAATGAGAAAGTGATAGACTCCTAAGGAGGCAGGATGAAACCAAGAGCCCCACACTATAAATACCACCCAGTCGAATAAGATGACTGAGAGCAAAAAAAAAAATAATAATAATAATTAAATAATAGGAATAAAAACGAACAATCGCGTTGCAGTTGATAATAGGAGAAAAAGATTCAATAAATGAATTTTGTTTCTATTCTCTTCTTGTCATATGCACATTTTACATAAGAACTAATTACGTAATACTGCTCGTAGATTACAGAGCATAAAATTAGAGCAAATATACAATTATTCTTGACTGACACTAAAGCTTTCGTCTCATTCCAACTGAATAACAAATAACGAGCAAAATACATTGAAAATGAAAACCTAAAAAATGGTGAACTTTTCAGCGTATGGTGTTCCCTGAAACAATCATTTTTTCCTCATCTATCACACTCCTTCCATTTCCCCAGAGACAATTCTTGAAGTTGCTGATACTGGAATTTCTCAGGTGGAAGACACTTTTCCAGACACCTCATAGCAACGCCATAAGAATCAGGAGGTACCAGAA
>NC_087217.1:2905792-2910792 GCF_015104395.2 Macrobrachium nipponense | reverse complement strand
GAATTAGAATCTCCCCTTTCTCAGTGACAGAGAAAGTCGAATTTCTTGGAGACTGAGAATCATCCGATTTATAATGTTTCCCCTGGTCCTGATAAGCTCGTTCCCTTTCCATTTGTAAAGTGTTTTTTGGTTGTAGCACAGAAGCGAGCGCTTGTCAAATATAGCCCGTCTTCTTGTATGTTTAAAAATTATGGCGAGTTTATACAGGATGGAGTTGCAAGTTTTAGATTTACACAGAGTGTATTTTGTTTCAAAGATTTGTTACCCGAGGAAAGGAATGCAAATGATACTCTACATAATGAAGATTAATTTGCATTACATTGTGTTTCAATTTGCTTGGTTTCGTTGTCTTTGCTGACTAATAAGTTTTCTTTCATAATTTTTATTTGTTATGTTCTTCTTTGAAGTTTCACATTTACTTTATACGTATGGAATTTTTGTTTCATCCATTAATAATTGCGCCACTTTTTTGCGAAAGGAGTTTTATACTTTTATCCATAGGAACTACTCCATATAAACTTATTTATTGCGCAGTGAATATATTCCTAATAACTACTACCGCCCTAGATATTAGGGATGATTTTTCTCTGAGTACGAAACTTCATTCTTCACTGTCAAAGCTTGTAATATCTTTTTACCTTATGTGAGTATAGCAGTGAATGTTTCATTAGTTGTGGTACAACGTGCCGAACACTTGCTTACTTTGCCATTTTAGTTTTACTAACAGTTATCTGTTTTTCTTTGAAAACTAACTTTTGAAAAAGAAAACAAGGAATGAATGGATTGCGAAATGGCGATGGAATATCTCGAGATGCGGTAATTACGATTAATCTCGGTGATAGGCTATATAAAAAAAAAAAAAAAACACTGTATCAAGCCCAACTTACACACGTCTTTCATATTTTCGTCATGCTCTGAACCGTCTTGAGGAAGCATCTTCGTCGCTCTTCACGACCCATTTTCCATGTTAGGGACAAAGCTCTTATTCTATGGCATCTTGAATGTCTACTGTGAGGGTTTTCCCCTCGAGATATTCATCTTTCTATCCGAGATGACATGTCTGTTCACTTCCCCTCTCGGAGGCTCGCATTTTTTATTGATGCACATTCTCTCTCTCTCTCTCTCTCTCTCTCTCTCCTCTCTCTCTGTCTCTCTCATAATGAACTCATTTTTATTTTGCATAAAAAAAACTTTACGCTGTCATACATACGTAAGCGTGTAATTCCCAATTACACAGAACGGAAACGTAATTCCCGTAAGAATTGTAATTTCTAAAATGATGGCTTGGGTTATGTGTAATGTTTTGAAAACGCGCTGTTTGGAGATCTAGTTTTGTCGTTGTTTACGAACGAACTTGAGTGTTGACAAAACGTTCTGGATGGGTCTCCTTTTAATTGTAAAATAAATAAGGAAGTTTTGTCTAACCTTTTCGTAACTACATTTGACAGAACTGCCTGCACTTATTATTGTCGTGATTGTCAGCGAACATATTTATCCTTTAGAATATTTTTTATTATGTCTTGCTATGTTTGTGATACCATTTTTGGAATCTCTCTCTCTCTCTCTCTCTCTCTCTCTCTCTCTCTCTCTCTCTCTCTCTCTCTCTCATGTAATAGCTTTCTGAACACATAAATCTGGGGCCTGTCTCGCATTGCAGATGCGGGTTCACCAACATTTTAGGAGGCCCATATAAGAGGTATCTTCCAGTTTACAATATGAAAAATTAGTTTAAAAAATGACAGGCGATGCGGACATAAAGCTAGATAAAACAGATCAGGCGCATCAATTAAACTTTTTTGTGTGTAACATTGATAGTATAACGGCCACAGTCCTCTAGATTTTACTGATTTGCAGATTTATTTCCAAGACACCCCACCCCGTAAGGGGGTAGTGCCGTAAATGGACGTCATGCGGTGCACTGTAGGCATTACTTAAGGTTATTTGCAGCGTGCATTCTGCCCCTAGCTGCAACCACTTATGTTCCTTTTACTGTACCTCCTTTCATATTCTCTTTCTTTATTTTACTTTCAACCCTCTCCTGATACTCGATTCATAGTGCAACTACGAGGTTTTCCTCCTGTTACACTTTTCAAACCTTTTACTGGCAATTTCCATTTGAGCGTTGAATGACCTCATAGGTCCCAGTGCTTGGCCTTTGGCCTCAATTCTATATTCAACTCATTTTCAAGACAGGAAGTCGAGTTTAGTGTCGACTTCGAAGCATTTACGTACTGTGATGCTTTGCACCAAATTCCTCTGAAAAGCTCCATATATGAACTAATTTACCAATGCCTAGTGCTGCCGTGTGTGTGTGTGTGTGTGTGTATGTGTGTGTGTGTGATTCAAAATGTGTAAACGGAGATACATGGTCTTTCACTTATGCTGCTGTGTAATCTCAACAGAACTGCAGCTGACTATAAGCATGAATTGTAAATCGCTAGTTTACATTGACATTTTAATTAAACTTGGTCTGAACTTCCGCAATTTCTTCTCATCTAGAACAGGAGTTGTAGTGTTTTTCGCCCAAAAACTTCTCCCGACACTCTTTGTGCAATACAAGAGACAGGGTCTTGTTACCTCAACTTTCCTCTGTTCTGGTTTATGTGATTCATTAGCATAATTCAGAAGTAGTCTCTTTATAATTCTTATAAATATTGGTTCCACTTCATGTTGCGGGGTTTTAAGTCGTCCACTGAGATATGTCACAAACTTTTCCTTTAATGAGGTGCCTCTTTACTGAAGTCTCATAAATATGAAGTAATTGTATCCCTCATAATATAGATTAATGCTAAATTTCCTTTACGATTTATAACCACTAGTAACCAGTGAGAGATTTGATAACATTGTGTTTCAAATTGTATATTTTTTTTAAAGATGGTGTGATTTCCTCGAACATTAGAATAGTAGTATTCTTGCCTCTCTTCTTGTTGTGACAGTCACTAAATAGCCAATTCTTGTTTTGTGATTGTGTGTGATTATAATGAATAAAGGGGAAAAATCATATAGTTTATCTTTGTTAGGCGATAAACTGTGCAAGACCAGATAAGTTTTCCGTTTGGTTACTCTCTTTGTTAGGGTGACTATATTCTATCTGTTACTTTATAAAAAAATGTGTCTTTCCTCCGCACCCTTCCCTCACCGTTTGTTTTGTCTGCAGACGACTTTAACAAAATATAAGGCCCTACATATATTGTAGAAGGTTACGCGCAAAAACAATATCTTTTATACGTCAGTCGATTTCTGATCTATTTATAAATATGATTTATTTCAGATTGAGCTTTTTTATAAGCTTTCTATCACATTTGTTAATTTTTTGGTAATAATTAGAAGTTTTATCTTTTAGTGACCAAGTGAGAAGTTTAATATAAACAAAAGCAATATCAGTATGCCTAGTTTTTAATACAACTGGATTTAAACGCCACAATGCCATAAAAAATTAGAAATTTAAAAAATCTAAATTTTAATCCCATCAAACATTTTACATTTTCTAGGCAGTTCTGTTGCATGATTTAAGAGTTTGATCTAAAGGAGAGGTGTAATACGTAAAATAACTGCCAAGACAGGCAGACCTTTCCACATGCCCAGGACATCTCTGTATACTATCTAGTTGTTTTAAGGTGGAGATCAGGGAAGGCGAACTTCCCTGGCTTTCCTTGCGACTTCATGTACTTAGCCGGGAGTTAGAACTAAGTATTGTTTAGTTGGCCTGATCCTTGCGATAATCCTAGTTCCCTAATAATCTAAAGCTAACTCATGAACTTAAAAAACCTCTTGATATTTTAGAGTAAATGTAAATATTTGCCTGTGGCTAAAATGTTTGCTGTTGACGTAAGATTGCAACGTGTAACTTGTTCTCCATTTTGAATTATCTTTACTTTGACCCAGATTCGATTTCTAGATGCTATTCATATGTACACACACACACACACATACATACTAGTGTATATATATTCATATATATATCATATATATATATATATATATATATATATATATATATACATATATATGATATTGGTTGTATTTAAGTTTTGCATTCAGTGATAATTTACTTATTTTATTATCATTGTTACTTCAGGAGACAGACTCTTCTCGTGTAGTTTTTCGAGGTGAATTTCAAAATCACCACATAATTATTCACATTTTAGGGTTCTGGCACACTTCCTCAGAAAAAAATGGAACTTCAACGAGGGAACTAGGAGCCCGTGAAAGCTTAGGAATTCTCGTTCAAACACAGACATCCTTCATAAAAATTACACAATAAAGCATTTTGTCTCCCACATTCATGGATGAATGTTTTATGTGTTCAATGATAATAATAATAATAATAATAATAATAATAATAATAATAATAATAATAATAATAATGGGCAGTGCCAGTAATCAGATACAACGCAGGAATAGTGGAATGGACGAAGGCAGAACTCCGCAGCATAGTCCAAAAACCCGATCAGAAAACAGGAAACATATGATAGTACACAAAGCACTATACCCAAGAGCAAATACGGACAGACTATACACAACACGAAAGGAAGGAGGGAGACGACTTCTAAGCATAGAGGACTGCGTCAACATCGAGAACAGAGCACTGGGGCAGTATCTGAAAACCAATGAAAACGAGTGGCTAAAGAGTGCATGGGAAGAAGGACTAATAAAAGTAGACGAAGACCCAGAAATATACAGAGACAGGAGAATTACAAACAGAACAGAGGACTGGCACAACAAACCAATGCACGGACAATACATGAGACAGACTAAAGAACTAGCCAGCGATGACACATGGCAATGGCTACAGAGGGGAGAGCTAAAGAAGGAAACTGAAGGAATGATAACAGCGGCACAAGATCAGGCCCTAGACAGAAATAACATCTCTCCCATATGTTGGAAGTGCAATACGAAAAATGAAACCATAAACCACATAGCAAGCGAATGCCCGGCACTTGCACAGAACCAGTACAAAAAGAGGCATGATTCTGTGGCAAAAGCCCTCCACTGGGGCC
>NC_087217.1:2888292-2900792 GCF_015104395.2 Macrobrachium nipponense | reverse complement strand
GTGACTGGAATATCTGAAGTAATAATAGTCCACACTTATGTAAAAATGTGTATTAAAAATACATGAAAGACGGGAGCTTTCGTCTACTTGACCAGTAGAGTACGGCTGATGAGGTCTACTGGTCAAGTAGACGAAAGCTCCCGTCTTTCATGTATTTTTTAATACACATTTTACATAAGTGTGGACTATTATTACTTCAGATTATATATATATATATATATATATATATATATATATATATATATATATGTATATATATATATATAATGTACACATGAGCATATGTTTCTGACTCACACAGGGAAAAAACCTCGGTCTTTGCGTTACAGGCAAAAAATTTATGTCTGTGAAACACGTGAACATTTGTTTATTATTTCCATCACATTCAGGGTAAAAGGGTGATCCGTATGCAATAATGGTACCAACTGACTCGTTGATGAGTCGGGAAGTTGGGTAAAAGTCTGTCAGGGAAAAACCTAAGGTATAGAAGCACTTACTTTTCAACTTCTTATATGACCTTGGTAGGTCGATATGTGCGTGTGTGTGTGTTCAAAAGAAGAATCCTTTTCCCCGAAGAGGCATGCTTTAAGGTGTAAATTTCCCGGTTGTCTTTGAATGTGGTTAGTAGCCCAGTCCCTAAGTGTGCTAAATCTCTTGGGAATGGATCCCTTGTTTGGGAGGCGAGCTTCCTAGTAACTGAACTACGAATATATATATATATATATATATATATATATATATATATATATATATATATATATATATATATATATATATATATATATATATATATGTGTGTGTGTGTGTGTGTGTATATATATACACATATATATACATATATCATAAATAATATATATTTGTTTTAAAACATTATACATATATATATATCTATAATATATATAAGAATATACTTAATATATATATATATATTATAGATATATAATATATATATTATATATAATGGTAACTGAAGGACAGTACCAATGTTCAATATACTCTATCTGGGTAATATTTCAGGACACTCCATGGCCGATCCTGAGCGCTGTATATTGAAATATGGATCAAAACAGGCTCAGGGTTGAAAAAATAACTTAAAAATAAGTAAGAAAAATACAAAAGGGGAAGCATAAAATAGAGTAACAATGAATACCGAAAACATTAAAATAAGTAACAAAGTATACCAAATAGTATTGAAAATTATTTTTTTTTTTTTTTGGGGGGGACGCCCAACTAAAACTGCCAAAGGTACAAAGGAGCTTAGGTACTGTAGTTAAGTGGGAAACCGACTTTTTGATGAATAACGACGATTGATAATCATTTAGAGTCTTGCCAATCATTTTAAAATCATTGTATTCAGTATTATTCTAGCACATGATAATTCAGCTTTTGACGGTTTTAAGCCTGTTCGTAACTCACTCCACAATTGAGTCGGTGCTTACCTTCAATAACCTACGGTTGGAGCCAAACACTTCCCCAGATCAAGTATCTGGGGCAGTTAAACGGATAAAAGAGAGAGATCATCAAAGTATTAAACCTTTCTTTGTATCTAAATAAAGACCCGATAGTCATTGAATAATTGGTTATCAATTTAAGATCAATGACAGGTTGAATTTGTAAATGGTTTTACGTAATCTGGATAAAAATGTATATCATAAAAAAGTGGGACACTTGCATAACACAACTGTTTGGAACTGTTGGTATTTTGTGATTTTTTAGTAAATAGTATTCAGAAATTTACAAGTTTTTCATATTTGAAATAGTCTCTTTATTTACCTCCTCCACGGGGCCTTTATTTTAACATCCAATTGGAACAGCTTCCGTCAAGAAATTTCATACGTTAAACAATATGTTGTTAGCAAATCAGTCATAGAAAAACAAGAATAACATCTGTCTTATCTGGCCAAAGACTATTGCCATCCAGGGTTATTATATGCCCAAAGAACTCTATTTCCCTTTGAAAAACTTTACACTTCATAAAATTAAGTTTCATCTCATAATGTTTCCATGATTTTAAAACCTTAATTGTATTTAAGCTCTTTTGCCATTCTCCCCATGACAATAATATCCTTTCCTTTCCTCGTACCTGGTGGAATGGCTCCCTTTTCCAACAGTATGGCGATTATATTTCCTCGCAACACTTAACTTTTCAGGGTATGTATCGAGAGGAGGTTGGTTATTGACTCTCCCTTTCCTCATACTCTCCAGTGTGTCTGTGATTCTCAAACCAATGGAGTCCTTGGGTTTGGGGGTTGTTGGGGGGCGGGGGTGGGTGGGGGATCCTTCCTACTTTTGGAGAGGATGTATTCCCTTGTGAATTGAGCTCACCCACTGCCATTGGCACTGACCCACCCGCCAACCAGTATTGTAGATTGGCTCTCACTCGACATTCTGTCATTCCTTTTGGCTAGGCACCTCCCCTAGCTGGGGCTAAGGGTTCTTTTTTTTCAGTGTTTGCACAATCCTTGGTAATGTGGTCCGCGCTCTGACAGGAGCAACATCGTTTGCTGCATCGTTGGGGGCCATTCAGTCTGCATATGACCTCCATCCCTACAGATTCAACATGCACCTCTCCCTCTTCATTGCACTCCTGCCCCATGCCCCATGCCCCATGCCTCCACTGCACTAATCCTGTCAACATTGGATCAGTAGGTCCCCATCTTCTCTGCCTTGGGAAGCCTTGCCTTCTCTCCCAGAGCAAAGCTATCAGCCGTTAGGAATATTCAGTGTGCAAACTCATTCACTGTATCCCCTGGCTTCCTTATCGGTCAATATCTTTCTCGTAGGTAAGCCTTCTGCTCCACACATAACTGAAACGTCCTCATCATCATGTTTCTAAATTCTTTCCATATATAGCACCACTCAAGACTTAATTTTGAATACCGCTGGAAATGACACTTTTTTGTGCACCAAAAAAATGCACGTTTGATCTGACCTATCTGGTATTGCTTACTCATTTACTTGGGGAACATCTTTACCCGGACATATACCAGTTTTTAATACCAAATACCTGAATGTGGCTCAAGTAATAGGGAAGGTTTGTTTCCAAGTGGCGGGGTCTGCCAATTTGTGATCATCACTGTCCCTATTTAACTGACACCATGGTGTCAACTTCACTATCCATCTACGGATCAGAAGCACTTCTTACTTCAAATGGCGGGTATGTGCGTTGTGAGTTATATCGTTAGATCCCCTGTCATTACCTATGCTTACCTCCTCATCAACGGTCACTTTTGTAGAGTTCTGGTGTTTTGCAATTTTCATTTTTAGTTTGGTCACTGCACTTCAGTTGGACCTATTTCGATCCATAACAACGATACCATTGACTTAATCCCAGGTTAATGAATGAAATCCCATGGTGCTTTTTAACTGATTTTGTTATGAAAAGAAACTTTCTACATTTTTACAAAAGGTGCATGTCCCTAGTGCGAAAGTTTACCACACCAGACTCCAAACTATCTGCCTCAAGAAAGCGAGTTTAGCATAACTAGAATGCTTGCACTTTGCTTTCTCTAACCATCTCTCATGAAATCAAGTCACTTGCACTTAAATGATAGAATATATATTGAAAAGCTCAGCAACAGTAGCACTAATGATACATGCCATAATACAACAATAATAATAGTAGTAATAAAGCATACAGTAGAACTATAACATGGATGCCAAGAGGTCGCGAATTCTAAATTTGAGACTGAAACCCTTCAGCATATTACATGCATAGACATAAGTATTATCCATGAAACCCAAACAGTAACTAATTATATGTCATAAAACACTCTCAACTTCTTGAATTCTTTGCGCTTTGTGCCTTTTTGGATTCGCTTGTCACTACAAAGCCTTAAGATCCAAGTGCAAGGTATATGAAGAAATTATGATGTCCGGTAGTGGGAAACAAGCCTGGGTCCCATAATCAAACTGAGGTCAAGTTGCCGACCTGTCCACGAAAAGGACGTAAAAGTCTATTGCCTCTCATACATACATATACCTGTCGTTTTCAGATACACTTACTAGAGCTGGAATAGACCCATGCTCACCACGATTGTCCACTTGGTTACGATGTTGAGGATGGGTTTATTCCAGCTCCAATAAGTAAATATGTAAACGACAGTTAGTTATATGTATGTATGAGAGGAAATAGATTTTTATCCTCCTCGTGGTCAGGTCGGTAACTGGACCTCGTTGTGATTACGAGACCCGGGTTCGTTTCCCGCTACGGGACACCATAATTTCTTCATTTACCTTGCACTTGGATCTTAAGGCGAAGAATTCGAGGAGTTAAGAGGTCATAGTGGCTGTTACAATTACATATGTATCTGGTATAAAGTGACCAGCAGATTCTACATACACATATATATTATATATAATGTGTGTCTGTTTGTGTGGTTGCGTGCCTAGGTGTGTGTTTATATACGCAAATGAGATCATATTCATAATTGCAGCATTTTTAATACATGAGACACACTTTATAGTATACCGCTTTCCGTTGAGAAACACACAGAACCACACGCTTCGTTATGATTGAGCACCATGGCTGCAAAAATATGATTAAATGGCGTACCTACTTCTAGAAAATTCAGGAAAGACTGAAATGATGTAACACTTTGGAGGAGACGATCTAATGCGGAGCAATATTAAGAGAATATAGAACGTAATTATGCAATATAAAGGGGGTTGCCTGTAATGAAATTCTAATAAATATGCCGTCCCCTATTGCAGTTATTAAGAAACCGTCATTTACGCCACATTTTTCCATTATTCTCCCTTTGTTCCGTGTTGATGTTTTATTGCGAACCGAAAATGACGTTTTCTCGTCAGGGGCAGATGGTATATACTTGGAATGCTTTCAACTGCCGGTCAAGATATCAACTTCAATTCTTCATTTTTCTGGTAGGAGTCATAACACTTGAGACTTCCCTCTGTTCATTTTCCTTTACATTCCTAATTTATTTTCATATTCCCATATTTTAGTTTTCGTTTTTAATTTGATTTGATCTACTGTGCAAGTAGTTTTACTTTACATATATCCACACCACCTTAGAATTTTCTTGCTGACCTAGGTCCACAAACTATTTTATAAACTATATTCAGTTCCGTAGCAGAAACGGCGAGGATGCATTGCAGATTGTTTCAGGAATTAGTTCCTCCCTCTATTATCATAAGTGTAGTATTTACGAGAACTATTCTAATGGATAATCGGAGCGGTTTCTTCACGAACTCATCAAGTCCGGAAATGAATTAAGTCTGAGCTTTTTTTCACTTGATCTAGTTTCGTTAATTTCCCAGAGATATAATCTAAAATCTCCCTTCTTGTTCCCCTATCTTCCAGGAAGATTCCACGAATCAGTGGCAGCCATACGTTCCTTTGCCTTTTTTTCATTTATACATATCAGTAATTCACAATCTCCTCCCTCCTCATGTTTATAGCATCTATCTGTTTGCTCGTATATTTGTTGTGTTCACGCTTCCATATACGTGTTCTCAGAAAGTACTCATTCAGTCAGTTATTAAGTTCCAAATTCCTAAAATTCATTACTGGTATCTGAGGTGTCTCCACCAATAGCCATTATTTCTTGTCGAACGAACAGAAGTTACTGTTTTGCTGTCTTTGCAATGCCACGCCTTTGTGAAGGGGGTGAATATACCTTAAATAATGATGCTAATCTTAAACGAGGGGGGTAGAAATCGTACCTATGCTGTCTCCACTGGAGCTATTTTGCCAGTTCCATGACCCAAACATCTATTCACGTCTCCGGATTTACAATACCTTCCACGGTCCTTTCCAAATCGCCACTCCCAGGGTTCCTCTTTCCTCTCTGCTAATGACCCGTAGTGGATCTCGACCTTTATTTGACAAATGCACCCTTTCACCTTAAGTTAGACTGTCATTCTTCTACAACCCCTCCCCCCCTTCTAAAATTGTCTGCCTCAAAAGTTACATTCTAAATAATACGCCAGCGTGACCTCTCAGTAGTGCGGACCGAAGGGCACAGCTTTTTGTGTGGTTTTAGAGCCAGTTTGAGCCTGCCAATCCGTGGTCACAATTCCCCCGTGAAACCCTGAAAGTCCCCATTAAGGGAGAATTCCTGATCTAAATGGTGTTAGTTCCAAGTGGCATTTATAATAAACAAATTCCAGATTTCCGTCATATTGTTGAGAAACGGCAACTGTACTGATATCAGGAATATTGTTGAAATCATCAGCAGCTGCTGCACTTCAGTTGAGTAATGATTACTCTACTAATTAGTTAGTAGTTAGGTTGCAATTAAGATGGGCTCATTTTGGCTATCTGGATACCCCTGATACTGAGCATATAACCCTACACAGTCTTTCAATCTGCTGATGCAGTTATTTTTTTTTTTCACATATAAACGTCTTTGGAAAAAAATAACTATTCCCCCAGTGTCAACATAAATTGTCATAACGAAGTGACTCAATAGTGAGTTTTTTTTTCACTCTGGTGGGTTATTTAAATATTTATATTTGCAAGTGTATATGCACCTTCATCCTTTGGGGTATAATTTATTTGTGCGAATTTAAAAATCTTGGTCTTACACCTGCATAGCTTGTTTCGTGTGCTTTCAGAAGTATTCATAATAGTGTATCGAACGAAATTGTGTAAGTATTAGCGTAACGAGTAACTCCTGAGTTTACCTTTTTGTATGAAATGTTTTAGCTTTAATCATCGTGTTAATGGTATCAACCTCTTGCTGTGAACTGAATTTTACCATGCATCGTTGCCTTATGTAGTATTGCAAAAAAAAAAAAAAAAAAAAAAAAAAAGGCCTCATCTAGGGCAAATTTCAGTGCCAGGATGGGAGTACCACTGAAAATTTTTCAACCAGTTGAAGAGTACAACGAATGTAGATCGCTTGGGTCTCCCGTGTTTGAGAATAATCTGCTGTGTTTTTCCCGAATATGTATGTATATTCACGGGTGGATAGACACATTACCGGATTTGTTGTAGTTTTGAAATGTAAATGATTTGTTTTTTATATTTATATACCTCCGTGTCTGACGCGAGGATAATTAGTTTCAACAGTATTTGTTGTTAGGAGCAAATATCTTCCGTTTCATCTCTCAAAGCAAGTGGAGATGGGTGTCAGTGTATCGTATGGTACAAATCGTTAGGCATCGATCCTATACTTTAAAAGGGATGGCAAAAGACCAGGAGTCCTTGTTAGAGGGCAGCGATTCTTCAAAAACGTTCAGCAAAAGTGCAGGCGTTTTATGACCAGTTGTTCAACAACTGTGAAAGTGGATAATGCGTGGTGTGTAACTGTTTCAAAGTAATAACTGCACCAAGGAAATATCGTAAATCATTTTTCAGCAATACCGTTTAACCACGAATTGATTTGGGACGAAACAGCAGATGTGGCCAATGTTTCATTATACGGATTAAAATTCAGCTCAGTTTTTATTAGGTGAAGAACTGAAGGAGGAAAGAATTTTCTGTTAATCACGGAAAACAACTGGTCTTGAAGTTGCTGAGGCCGTGACATTATATATATATATATTATATATATATATATATATATATATATATATATATATATATATCAATTCAAGCTACAAATGTCCTTTAATATCTAAATTCACTTTACCTCCCAAATGATATATTTTCATATATGTACCGAAGGGGAATTTTTTAGTTGATAATAATTTCGTCCCCCCATGGGATCGAACCACCGTCCAAGTGGACGGGGACGAAATCAGGACAGTCAGTGACGCTATCCAATCAGCCAACAGAGACGCTATAAGTTCATATCGATTCTGACCTTACAAATCACCCTCGATCTCGGTGCTTTTGTAATTAGAATCGATATGAAACCCCGTCTACCATGTTAGCCAATTTGAGCGTTTGACAGCACGTAGCCTTTTGTTATGAATAATTATCACATCGAACCGTGATCCATTTATATATCAATTCAAGCTACAAATGTCCTTTAATATATAAATTCACTTTACCTCCCAAATGATATATTTTCATATATGTACCGAAGGGGAATTTTTTAGTTGATAATAATTTCGTCCCCCCCATGGGATCGAACCACCGTCCAAGTGGACGGGGACGAAATCAGGACAGTCAGTGACGCTATCCAATCAGCCAACAGAGACGCTATAAGTTCATATCGATTCTGACCTTACAAATCACCCTCGATCTCGGTGCTTTTGTAATTAGAATCGATATGAAACCCCGTCTACCATGTTAGCCAATTCGAGCGTTTGACAGCACGTAGCCTTTTGTTATGAATAATTATCACATCGAACCGTGATCCATTTATATATCAATTCAAGCTACAAATGTCCTTTAATATCTAAATTCACTTTACCTCCCAAATGATATATTTTCATATATGTACCGAAGGGGAATTTTTTAGTTGATAATAATTTCGTCCCCCCATGGGATCGAACCACCGTCCAAGTGGACGGGACGAAATCAGGTCAGTCAGTGACGCTATCCAATCAGCCAACAGAGACGCTATAAGTTCATATCGATTCTGACCTTACAAATCACCCTCGATCTTGGTGCTTTTGTAATTAGAATCGATATGAAACCCCGTCTACCACGTTAGCCAATTCGAGCGTTTGACAGCACGTAGCCTTTTGTTATGAATAATTATCACATCGAACCGTGATCCATTTATATATCAATTCAAGCTACAAATGTCCTTTAATATCTAAATTCACTTTACCTCCCAAATGATATATTTTCATATATGTACCGAAGGGGAATTTTTTAGTTGATAATAATTTCGTCCCCCCATGGATAGCGGGGGGGGGGGGGGGGGGGGGTGGGGGGGGGATAGCGTCACTGACTGTCCTGATTTCGTCCCCGTCCACTTGGACGGTGGTTCGATCCCATGGGGGACGAAATTATTATCAACTAAAAATTCCCCTTCGGTACATATATGAAATATCATTTTGGTGGGAGGTAAAGTGAAATTTATATATTAAAGGACATTTGTAGCTTGAATTGATATATAAATGGATCACGGTTCGATGTGATAATTATTCATAACAAAAGGCTACGTGCTGTCAAAACGCTCGAATTGGCTAACATGGTAGACGGGGTTTCATATCGATTCTAATTACAAAAGCACCGAGATCGAGGGTGATTTGTAAGGTCAGAATCGATATGAACTTATAGCGTCTCTGTTGGCTGATTGGATAGCGTCACTGACTGTCCTGATTTCGTCCCCGTCCACTTGGACGGTGGTTCGATCCCATGGGGGGACGAAATTATTATCAACTAAAAAATTCCCCTTCGGTACATATATGAAAATATATCATTTGGGAGGTAAAGTGAATTTAGATATTAAAGGACATTTGTAGCTTGAATTGATATATAAATGGATCACGGTTCGATGTGATAATTATTCATAACAAAAGGCTACGTGCTGTCAAACGCTCGAATTGGCTAACATGGTAGACGGGGTTTCATATCGATTCTAATTACAAAAGCACCGAGATCGAGGGTGATTTGTAAGGTCAGAATCGATATGAACTTATAGCGTCTCTGTTGGCTGATTGGATAGCGTCACTGACTGTCCTGATTTCGTCCCCGTCCACTTGGACGGTGGTTCGATCCCATGGGGGGACGAAATTATTATCAACTAAAAAATTCCCCTTCGGTACATATATGAAAATATATCATTTGGGAGGTAAAGTGAATTTAGATATTAAAGGACATTTGTAGCTTGAATTGATATATAAATGGATCACGGTTCGATGTGATAATTATTCATAACAAAAGGCTACGTGCTGTCAAACGCTCGAATTGGCTAACATGGTAGACGGGGTTTCATATCGATTCTAATTACAAAAGCACCGAGATCGAGGGTGATTTGTAAGGTCAGAATCGATATGAACTTATAGCGTCTCTGTTGGCTGATTGGATAGCGTCACTGACTGTCCTGATTTCGTCCCCGTCCACTTGGACGGTGGTTCGATCCCATGGGGGGACGAAATTATTATCAACTAAAAAATTCCCCTTCGGTACATATATGAAAATATATCATTTGGGAGGTAAAGTGAATTTAGATATTAAAGGACATTTGTAGCTTGAATTGATGGTTTGATGTGATAATTATTCATAACAAAAGGCTACGTGCTGTCAAACGCTCGAATTGGCTAACATGGTAGACAGGGTTTCATATCGATTCTAATTACAAAAGCACCGAGATCGAGGGTGATTTGTAAGGTTCAGAATCGATATGAACTTATAGCGTCTCTGTTGGCTGATTGGATAGCGTCACTGACTGTCCTGATTTCGTCCCCGTCCACTTGGACGGTGGTTCGATCCCATGGGGGGACGAAATTATTATCAACTAAAAACAAAAAAAATTCCCTTCGGTACATATATGAAAATATATCATTTGAGGGGAGGTAAAGTGAATTTAGATATTAAAGGACATTTGTAGCTTGAATTGATATATAAATGGATCACGGTTCAATGTGATATATATATATATATATATATATATATATATATATATCATATATATATATATATATATATATATATATATATATATATATATATATATATATATATATATAAAGGTTTTTGCCACGAAGGAAAAAAATGAAAAAGCCTACCATGATAACAACTTCCCCGCTCGCTACAGAAAAATTTTAAAAGAATTGAAGAATGATAATAGCTTACACATTACCAAGGCTGATAAATCCAATAGTTTTAGAGTTGGGTCTTCTTGACAAAACTGACTACATATCACGCATGCATACTTTACTAGAGGATGAAATAACTTACAAAAAACTCTCAAAAAATCCGTTGGACCAAGTAATAAAAAACTTTAATATCAATATCAAACAAATTCTCAAAGATAAAAAAGAACTTTTGTGTAAGTTTACTGTAAAGTGTCCCTCATTACCTTATTTATATGGCCTAGTCAAAACTCATAAGGAAAACAAACCTATGCGCCCAATTATTAGTACTGTAGGATCAATTGCTTATAAACTATGTAAATATCTTACTAAACTGTTATCCCCGCTACTAGGAACTGTATCTAATTCACACATACGGAATTCTCTTGATCTTGTGGAAAAATTAAATAACATTGTACTAAACCCTAGCGATATCTTTGTCAGCTTTGATGTATGTTCTTTGTTTACAAAAGTTCCTATTGACTCTGTGCTAGAATATTTAAGTAATGAACTTGTGCTGCATGAATTGCCTATGTCCGTTAGTCACATAATTTCCTTAATTAAGTTATGTAATTGGTGATTGCAGATTTATTTTTAATGGAGAATGTTACTAACAAATATTTGGTATGGCCATGGGTAACCCTTTATCACCTTTCCTTTCAAACTTATATATGGAATTTTTTGAGAGACAACACCTCCCGTATATCACGCTTATCCCCTTAAAATGGTACCGATATGTCGATGATATCTTATTAGTCATACCTGGTGGTATCGATGTAAACGATTTACTGTCTAAATTGAATAATTTAGTGCCATCCATAAAATTCACTGTTGAAATTAAAAATAACAATGTCATCCCTTTCCTAGATGTATTAATACATAGAGAATCTTTCCAATGCAAATTCAGCATTTATAGAAAAACCACAAATAATTTAACATATGTACATTTTTATTCTGGCCAACATTTTAATATTAAAATTTCAATTTTTTCTTCTATGTTCCTACGCGTTTTGCGTATCACGAGTCCACAATATCTGGACCAAGAAATAGAATACATAAAAAAGATAGGAAACGATCTCTGCTACCCACCTCATTTAATTGATTTATGTTATCAAAAAGCTCACAAAAAGTTTTATAATGTTGCTATTAATGAAAAAGAAATGCCTAAAAATGTACTTAGCTTACCTTATTTTCGTGGATTTGAAACCATAAAATCAATATTTAAATCGTTTAATGTTAATGTAGTGTTCTCTTATAACAATACCATTAAATACATGCTAATTAAGAATAGTCCCATAACAAATAACAACATCATTTACAAAATTCCTTGTAAGGATTGCCCTTCGTTTTACGTTGGTCAGTCAAGTAAAAATTTATGTGTACGTATAAAGCAACATATGTATTCAGTTAAAACAGCCCAGACTTCAAATGCAATGTTTATCCATCTGAGTGAAAAATCTCATTGTATTAATTGGGGTGATACCTCGGTAATTGCTAGATCTAATGATTATGTTTCAAGAAATTTACTGGAATCGGCAATTATACAAATCACTAATAAAAACAACCTAAATCTTAGTCTGGGAATGTACCATTTGGACCCATATATTTGTAAGATGTTTATGAAGGACCTCAAAATAAATGAACAACTAATAAATTAGTCCCACATGTATATAGTTATTATCTCTCTCTCTCTCTCTCTCTCTCTCTCTCTCTCTCTCTCTCTCTCTCTCTCTCTCTCTCTCTCTGGTTCGATATATATATATTTATATTTTCTTTCGTCTTTTCATTAATAATAATTTTTGTTGGGAAAATTTGTGTAAAAATTCATGATATTAAAT
>NC_087217.1:2840792-2885792 GCF_015104395.2 Macrobrachium nipponense | reverse complement strand
GATGGGAAACTGCCTTTGCCGTAACTGGAACGGAAACTAGTTGTCCGAAGGCATCAGAGGAATCCGGGGGATGAACAGACGTTTGCCGATGTGAGGGCCTGTTGCTATCACTGCTTCGATGACATGGGAGTTTAGCTCCATAACGGTGTACCTCGTTCCGTTGCAATGTCCATTGGCAGGATCGAAATTCCGAAGCAACATTACCGGGCAGTACTTCTTCAACATATTTTGTGCACTGGCAGTCCTAATGGATTTAAGTTATACAAAAAATCTTGTGGTAATTGATGATAATTTTCATCTTCTATTGTGTCCGAGCTGAAATATTCACGACTTTCTCCGAGGAAGTTGTACAGAAATTATGTATGAAAATTCGTAAAGTAACTAAGTTTACGGGAATATCCAGCCTCGTTTCACAGCCAGAAACAGCTCCATTTCAGGGAATCCCTTCTCACCCCCACCCCCTACAAAGGAGGGGGGTAGGTTGGATGAAACCCCATTACAAACCGTCTTAGGGGTCCCCACCATAACCCTGCCAAGTTTCATGCCCATCTGACCAGCCGTTTAGCCGTGATTGAATGACAGACAGACAGACAGACATTACGCCCAGTATAGTATGATGATGATGATGATATATATATATATATATATATATATATATATATATATATATATATATATATATATATATATATATATATATATATATATATATATATATACATATATATATATATATATATATATATATATATATATATATATATATATATATATATATATATAGTCAAAAGATCAGGATTCAATGCAAACATATTCACAAAGGCTTTTTTAGTGTGTGGTTGTACCTAGTACTTGGGTTTTGAATTGCTTGTTGGAAGAAATAACTTATAAATGTTGTAATGTTTGTTGGGTGCAAGGTAATATAAGCTGAAGATTAAAGCACAATATTTGCATGGAGGATAAATGGATATTAACATAATGAATAAAAAAATACATTAGCTGATGAGTCAATGGGAGTCAATATTATATTGAAAGGAAACGCTTCCAAGAATGGGCGAAAGAATTCCGATTATCTTTGATTTTCTCTCACCTTGCCGAACTTCTGGGAGAGGTCACGAGACACCGAAGTGCTGGGAGAAAGAAAGTCCTGTGTTATTGCCTCCTGAGTTGTGCGCTTCTTTAATTGGAAATATGATCGGCAGGATAGAGTTCCTGACTCGCCTCTCCTCTTTGATGACTTCTGGTACCTCCTGATTCTTATGGCGTTGCTATGAGGTGTCTGGAAAAGTGTCTTCCACCTGAGAAATTCCAGTATCAGCAACTTCAAGAATTGTCTCTGGGGAAATGGAAGGAGTGTGATAGATGAGGAAAAAATGATTGTTTCAGGGAACACCATACGCTGAAAAGTTCACCATTTTTAGGTTTCATTTTCAATGTATTTGCTCGTTATTTGTTATTCAGTTGGAATGAGACGAAAGCTTTAGTGTCAGTCAAGAATAATTGTATATTTGCTCTAATTTTATGCTCTGTAATCTACGAGCAGTATTACGTAATTAGTTCTTATGTAAAATGTGCATATGACAAGAAGAGAATAGAAACAAAATTCATTTATTGAATCTTTTTCTCCTATTATCAACTGCAACGCGATTGTTCGTTTTTATTCCTATTATTTAATTATTATTATATTTTTTTTTTGCTCTCAGTCATCTTATTCGACTGGGTGGTATTTATAGTGTGGGGCTCTTGGTTTCATCCTGCCTCCTTAGGAGTCTATCACTTTCTCATTGTGCACTGATTCTAATAGCACGCTCTTCGTCACGAGAGCCCTGGAGCTACTTCGGGCATCTAGTCTTTCCAGTTTCCTGTTGAAAGATCTTGGGATCGTTGGTTAGTTTTCGTATGATTTGGGATACAATTTCCACTGGCATATCCCACATCCTTCTTATTTTTATTTTCCGGTCTTGATATTTGTCAATTTTTCTTTTTTCTTTCCCCATCTACTCTCGTGTACCATGGTACTTCGACATCAGTGAGTGACAGTTCCTTCTTGATTTTGTCATTATCTTCAAGTTCTCATACCGTAGTCCCAGAGGATATTTGCTTGATCGTTTGCTATCACTCCCTCAGGTTGGTGTGTGTACCATTTACTACTGCAAGCTAGCTGGCGTTTCTTGCACAGGCTCCAATGGAGGGCTTTTACTACTGAATCATGCCTCTTTTTGTACTGGTTCTGTGCAAGTGCCGGACGTTTGCTTGCTATGTAGTTTATGGTCTCGTCTTTCATATTGCACTTCCTGCATATGGAATTGTTCTTTTGACATGATGATGATGATGATGATGATGATGAGTATTATTAGTAACACATTCATAAGGATAAGCTACAAGACGACTTTATTGGCAAGAAATGTCATATGTGGAAAAGCGAAAAAACAAAGCATAGACCAATACACACTTGTGGTATCAAAGTAAATTTCGAGTTTTGAAGAAAGTTTATTTATTGAAAAGTCATTTTGGAATTCTACGTCATATATATTCAACGCTGGTTTCCAAATAGATTTTATTTGCTCATTTGCAGGGTAATGATTATAATAACAGTGAAATTGTTAACAGATGGATACCGATTTCCCATATACTAAAACCCAGATTGCGATATAATTACATAAACCGCAAATAAGCCTTAGTGATTATTTTTATCAGCTGGTGTTTCACCCGTGGGTAGTTGGCACTGTATCGCTACAGGTGTCGTTTTCAAACTCTAGGTCTCTTAATAAATATGCTGTATTCCAAATTTCGAAATAAAAGTCTAAAGAGGTACCGCTGTTTCAAAATTCACAAAATTTATGAGGATCGAGACCAGTAAACTTCTAGGGAAGACTTTTTCTCAGTAAAGTGAAATAAAAATATGTGATACTGTCCTATGGTAGATTCACATCAACCGTGCATTTGATGTCTAGGGCAGTCCCTTATGACGCTACCTGATTGGGCTGTTGATAAAGCCATTCACCGGGCTGGAACTCTCCAGTCGCTCGAGAGTTCACACAGGCAGAATGTATGTTCCACCTTATATGAGGGATACTTTTGAAAGATGTATACTTCAGGAGAGGTGGAACAAAGATCTACCGCTGTGAACTCTCTCGAGAGACAGTTTCCAGCCCTGAGATTGGCTTATCAATAGCTAATCAGGAGCGTCGTAAGGGACTGGCCTAGACATCAAATACACGGGTGATGTGAATCTACTATAGTAACATTCTAGCCTCGTAACATGGGTGCTAATATCTTTAGAACTTGAAGGACACCCTAATGTGAAAAAGAAGCCTCTAAACGTGACAGAGAATTCCCCTTTTGAAATAAATTACAAAGAATGAAACTAAGTAGAAGTGCTATGAAAGTGTTCAAAAGGATAAGCACCTTTATAAGGAAAGAAAGAGAACAACCATATAGACGAGCTTGGCAGAGGTGATGGCATCTAAAAATAAAAATGAATGTAGTACATTTAGCTCAGCTGACCAAAGAACGCAGGTTACGTTCTCTTCCAGTGAAGACAGTCAACAGCAGTCTGAAAAAGAAGTCATTTTTAAGTTTCAGAAATCGTGAAAAAATATTTGAGTCAAATAAATAATAAATAAAACTTCAAAAGAACAGAAAACATTTTTTTATCCTTTTACAGATAATTAATATCATGTATAGTTACGAATTTACAAGTATTTTAAAATTGCACCATGACTTTATGGACACCTGTTTTATATATATATATATATATATATATATAATATATGATATATATATATATAATTATATATATATATATCATATATATTATTATATAATATATATATATAGATAGATATATAATATATATATATATATATAATATATAGATAATAGATATATAATAATATATAGTAATATTATTAAATAAATCTATATATATATATATATATATATATATATATATATATATATATTATATATTATATATATATATATATCTATAATATATATATATATATAGATATATATATAATAATATATATATACTATATCCTATATATATATCTATAGTATATATATATATATAATTACCCATGAGTAGGAATAGTCTAGAAACCACTATCACCAGTAAAACCAAGGGAACAGATTCTGCCAAGAGGACACTCGAAAAATGATTTCAATGACAACTAAGCGTTAAGGCCCATTCTTAACCAGGTGTTAAGGGCCCTCCCGTTTACACAAGCTGACCAATCGAGAGACACGTCGGCTGCCGCTTATCTGTTTTGACTTTGCATTTTTCAGACAAATTGTGATTCTACCCCCTAGAGATCTCAGCCCCTACCGCCGCTCATTGCCATGGAGCACCAACTGATTAACTTAACCGTGGTTCTCGCTATTCGTGCTAAGAAAGCAAAGCAAACGAAAAGATCTAAATGGGTGGTTAGAGAGTGGTTATTCACAAGGCGAAAGTTTCCACAGTTTCAGTGGATGCGCCCACCAATCTCGACTAAGGTGGGAGCTAACTCAACGAACCAAAAACTACGATTACTTCACGATTCATTCACCTCTTTCACCTCAGGATAACTGCCTTTCACAGTCCCAACAAACGTCGTTATTCCACGCCCTCGAAACTCCATGTAAACTACTCTGATTACTTACCAACTGTTCACATTGCTCAGTGATCAGGATTTCAGTGGTTTTAATAGTGTATATATATATATATAATATATATATATATATATATATATATATATATGTATATATATATATATATATATATATATATATATATATATATATATATATGTGTGTGTGTGTGTGTGTGTGTGTGTGTGTGTGTGTGTGTGTGTGTATAGACGATCGCATTCAGTAACAAATGTTTTTATCGTTAATTAAATGGAGTTTTATTTGAATCCAGAACATCTGTGAATGGGATTTTTATTATTTAGAATTTTCGAAAGGACTTGTCACTAGCTTTGCCTTGAAACATATTTTTAGATGATTATGCGGAATCAATTTTTCACGCTCGAATGTTGCCGGTTTTGAGATGAAGCTGCATTGCAAAATAAGTAGTAAGCTTCTAGAAAGAAAATGTTCCTCGTTGGACGAGTCGTTTACGTGCTCTACTACTGATCGCAAAGTCCGGGTTCGATTCCCCCCTCTACCAACGTGAGATCAGAGGAACTTATTTCTGGCGATAGAAATTCATTTCTCGATGTGGTTCGGACCCCACAATAAGTTGTATGTCCCGTTGCTAAATAACCAATTGGTTCCTAGCCACGTAAAAATATCTAATCCTTCGTGCCAGCCCAAGGAGTGCTGTTAATCAGCTCAGTGGTCTGGTAAAAGTAAGACATACTTAACTAGAAAGAAACACCAATTAAGTACAGGATTATCTTGTAATTATCTTTTAGATTAATACTCGTTAAATACCGAGTAGGATAACTGCAGTTCCTAAACAATGAAGAGCTCCTAACTAATTTTTTCGACAGGAATTAATTTTAGATGGTATAAATAACCTTTTCGCGTTTCATTAACTGCCACTCTTACGTATTGTTTTCAAGAGTAAAGTTTGATGCTGACAACATTGGTTCCTTCGTGTAAAAGATGCTTTATGAAGATTAAAAAAATCGGCCCCGAAGAATCGCAACGTTTCATGTTCCCTCGAAGGCGAGAACTGAGCCGTGAATTCCATCCCTTTGATCATTTTTCCAATGAAAGAAGTCCACCACTTTTTGTGTGAGGTTGTAATATAGGACTCAGTCCTCGATAACTCAGCACTCAGTCAGTATTTAATGTCGGATGGAGGACAAAGGGCAAAAAAAAGACCAACAATAGTTTGTTAACTTAGTATATTTTGTATTTTATAGTGATTTTATGCCCATTGTGTGTGATGCAATTCATACAAGGAACTTGCGATCGTGAATGATTGAACTGGATTATTTGAAACCTTAACAGGTTTATCAAAGGTAATTCAACATACGAAATGTCATTATGTAATTCGCTATATGTAAGGGATGAAAGACTAACGCTGTAACTAAAAAATTATAGTGAAAATTAATTTAATCACTTTGAAATAATTAGACCGAATGAAAGTGAACACAAATGTTGCGAAGTACTCATTGAAAGGCACATAAATAAATATTTTTTCCACAGACAAATGTAGAATTCGCTTTACTAATTATATCTTTCACAGCTGTCTTTTTATTTCTTTTGAAATTTACTCGGAATCGGGAAATGACAATACATACGAGATTAATACCAGACTCCATAGCTTTCAGTAGCTTATGTCTACGGTTATAACCACATACTAACTTACTCCCGTGTTGTGATTCTGTAAACATTCAAATGGCATGAATGCACCAGAAGTGATGTTATTAAGAAAAGAGAAATTTATATATGACGTAATGGATTCTGATACCAGTCATTTAATAGAATGGTTGGGTTCGTACAGTATCAATGGGTTGTCGGGCAAACCTCACCTCTTTTGAACCTCCATCTCCAAGTAATCTTCAACTGAAATCCAGTTGTAAGCTGATCATTTGACTTCCCTTTTAATATCAATCATTAAAGTGTCATTAGTACGTATACTCTAAAGTTGACATGTGGGCATTTGTAAACATTGCCACATACTTGAAACTACTTTAGGAGATCGAAACTCAAAAATTTTTTATTTTCATTTTGCAAGCCAATTTCGAAGGATAAACTGAAGCTTCACGTTAACTCCTGTTAATGCCCCTCTAAGGGCTCTTATACACGATACTTAGCCAAGTATGGTTTCGCAGCGTGGTACCGAAGCTGTGCTCGGAAACTGCTCGTGTAGACAGAAACGCTGAACCACTTAAGTTGCATTTCCTGGGTAGCTACGAGTGAGCTGAATACTTGCGTGCTTCGATACCATGCCTCAACCCAAAACCATACTTGCCCAAGTATCGTGTATAAGAGCCCCAACTCGTAAATATAATTTGATACAACAAATGCTCCAGTAAGGCGTGAGGTTTTTCACAAAGTTCTTACAGTTATAATGATGATGTTAATACCACGCCTTTGTTTTTCTAAGTACAAGTGCTTTAGATGGTGTACTTTGATGTATTACATCTTGATCATCATCATTACCTCCTGTGACATATGACTCAATAGGCCTCTTGGAAGTTGTGCTGCTTATATCTATCCTTTGGTTCATCTTTGGCAAATTTCCACTCCACTCGGCCTCTGAAATCATAGCTCTCCCCGTGATGGTGTAAGGGACATGTCCAAGCCACATGTGATTTCCTCCTCCTCTTTTCACCGTGGATATTTCATGATAATTCAGCCGGCTATACCAACACCATCACCACCCCTTCAATATATAGTTTTTGTAGCAGGATACGCCTGTTTAAGCGCCTGAGTGGCGTGGTGGGTCTGGTGTTGGCGTACCACCTCGGTGGCCACAAGTTCGATTCTCAGCTATTCCATTGAGGTGTGAAAGATGTGTATTTCTGGTGAAAGAAGTTCACTTTCGACGTGGTTCGGAAGCCACGTAAAGCCGTTGGCCCCGTTGCTGAATAACCACTGGTTCTATGCAACGTAAAAATACTATACAAACAAACAAGATACGCCTCTTCAATCCACGTATTCCTTCTCATTTCTTTGTGCACCTCGTTTAACTTCAGTTTATAGTCTTGAGTACTTCACAACGTTTACTTTCCAAGACACTCCATGTATCAAGCAGCCAGCTCAGCATAGAATAATTTTGAGAGAAACGCTTTCCTCCAAATTCAAATGTATAATCTTTTACAGAAAGTTTAATCAGTTCTATTATGGCATTCTTTAAGAATATTATATTCAGTTGTCTGCTGTCTTGGATTTCAGATAAAAATTCAAATTTAATCATCAGTGGGTACTTTAGTGAATAATGACACTACATCAAACTTACAAGCCTGGAGTCACTACTAATCTGTACACTATACAATTTATTTATGAAGTCTACATTGTTCCTTACATGAACCTGAAATGGAGCATAGTGGATTTAGAATATCAACAGGATATTGTGATATGTTTATGATACAAATCCAGCAGAACTAATTACTGTCAATCCGAACATAAAGGGTGAAGTTTGAAAGTTCAAACGAATCTTTTTAATCAAAAAGATCCTTTCCATTAGGAAGTCTTACTGTTCTGTTGAAATTATTGTTCATAGTGTCAATAAGATTTTTATTAAAATCTTTGTATGTTTTCGTCACTAAAGTTGGTCAATTTCGTCTATATAATCACTCTTATTTAGGATTAGATAAAAGCAATTATTGTTGACGCAGTGCGTAATTCTCTTAAACTGTTAGGGTCGCAATGGCTTGCTGTTATAGCTTTAGTTGAAATGCCTTTGTTATTCCTCATATGCCAGGGCTTAGCGGACACGCCATTTCCTCGCGCGCTGTGTCCAGTCAGAGCGCTCTGTAGTTATCTCCGCAAAGCTTGGAATGAAGCTATCTTCTCTATTTGCCTGTTTCTTGTATGGCCGTATTTAGGCTATATCCAAAAGTTATAAAAAGATTTCAATTGCTATATGATGTTTTGCGCAGTGGTGATCCTACGTCGATCACACCTTCAGATATTTAAATCCTATGGCCCGTACCACGACATTATGGAAACGCCCCTGGTGGAAGTATACTCTCATGCGCGTTGTCCTTGCCGAAAAGTTTGAAATTTGATGTAATTTTGTATTTTAAATTTTGGTTGACTAACCTATTTTTGGTTTTAGTAATGTCTTCTCAGTGGATATTACTAAAAAAAATTTCACATACAAACATATTATTACGTACAATTCAATCTTATCACAGCTAATACTTGAAAAAAAATGGTATGTTTAAACAATACAACAACGGACGTTTAGGTTATTCCATGAGAATATTTGCATGGAAATAGGAGTGCATGAAATTTATAAATGAATTATTTATATATAAGCATCGCCTTCATGTCTCTCATGTACTATATCTTCCAGTCATCCCCAGCCTCCTCCCATCTCGTAGTTATCATTTAGGTAGATCTGGGTTTTCGAGCTCTTCTGGTGCCCGAACGCGCCCAGCTGATATTATCATACATTATTCTTGCATAGATTGTGTAAGGACAAGGGCAAGCCATCTCCATCTCCCTCATATTGCCTTCTCATCGGCATACGGAACTTCTGTAACTTCCAATATTGAATCATTTCAAAATCTACCATGCCAACCGTTTTCTGATATTCTCCTTAAATCTGTATTTTCAAATCGACAAATGATTTCCGTCTTGTTTCATTGTCATGCGGTGATTCTTATCCTTTTATCAATAGAAATAATATTAACAAGTATATCATCTTACTTTTGCATGCAATTTCAGTCTATTTGATTTCCAGATTTTATGTTGGTAATCAATTTTTCCCAAGTAAATTATTAATATCGACAAGAACAAATAAAAAAGGCAAAAGAAAGTTAATACCTGAGCTGTATTTTCTCATTTTTGATCTGCGGAAGTTTTTTTTTTTTTTTATTGGACATATAAATGCATTTTTTTTATTGGTACAGTATTTGTACGACTGTCATAATCTTAGTGATGTGGGAGTCATGGACAAACTATTATATAAGCACGAAGAGTCGGTATGAAAAGAGGAAAACGCCACAAGGAAAAATAGATAAGCAGTTTTGCCCCACACCCCTTATTCTGAACGCTATTCTTTTTTTGATGTCACAATACCGTTGGAATTTCAATTGAATTCTTTGCAAAGACTGAGAGCCCCCCCCCCGCCCCTCCCCTTCCCGTGTAAGACAAACCTTTAGCTTCATATTAAACATATCTTGGGAAATTTACGACCCTCCAAATTTCGTCTTTTCCATCACAGAATGTGGAAGTCTACGGAAAAACCATATACAGCTTTTGAGAGATGCCTTCTACATCAAAGACATTTATTTGACAGATTTCATAAGAGGAGAATGTCAAAGAAGCAAAATATGGCTGCGTGAGAATGGCAAAATATTAGATATCATATCCACGAAGAAGATAAAAGTACTCGAAGGAAAGAGTTAAAAAATTATAAGAACAATATTCTGAGAATGTCTTTGTATGGATTTTAAAGGTTATGACATTCGTGGAATCTTTTCCGCTAACAAATATGTTACCAATGCAACAGGTTGTGCAGTTGTCGCGATGTACGGGGAAAGGTATTGCCCACTGAATGTTGAGATTTCAATGGGAAACACTTGCTTTACTTCGATGGCTGAACTAAAATATTTCCACTATCATCTTCCAAGTTTTATGTTCATAGTGTTTTTTTTGTTTTTTTTTTGTTTTTTTTTTTTTTTTTTTTTTTTTTTTTTCAGTAGGTCAGGGTAACTATTTATTTTCTGTCTTGCCGCATGTCACTCATCCCCCTCTGGTGTTCATCGCTTTTCTACAAGCGCTCACACAGATTAGGGAGTGAAGTTTTTCATTCGAAAATTAGCTGGGCTGCCAATAATTTTTCTTTTTTTTTACAGTTGTCTTCCCTAAGCCTGAAGATTAAAAGAAAAGGGGATAACAGCGAATGAAATGTTAGAGAAAATTTTCAAAAGCGGAAAATATAAAGGAAATCAAGCAATGCATTATTATTATTATTATTATTATTTTTTTTTTTTTTTTTTTTTTTTGCTCTATCACAGTCCTCCAATTCGACTGGGTGGTATTTATAGTGTGGGGTTCCGGGTTGCATCCTGCTCCTTAGGAGTCCATCACTTTTCTTACTATGTGTGCCGTTTCTAGGATCACACTCTTCTGCATGAGTCCTGGAGCTACTTCAGCTCTAGTTTTTCTAGATTCCTTTTCAGGGATCTTGGGATCGTGGCCTAGTGCTCCTATGATTATGGGTACGATTTCCACTGGCATATCCCATATCCTTCTTATTTCTATTTTCAGATCTTGATACTTATCCATTTTTTCCCTCTCTTTCTCTTCAACTCTGGTGTCCCATGGTATTGCGACATCAATGAGTAATACTTTCTTCTTGACTTTGTCAATCAACGTCACGTCTGGTCTGTTTGCACGTATCACCCTATCCGTTCTGATACCATAGTCCCAGATGGATCTTTGCCTGATCGTTTTCTATCACTCCTTCAGGTTGGTGCTCGTACCATTTATTACTGGCAAGGTAGCTGATGTTTCTTGCACAGGCTCCAGTGGAGGGCTTTTGCCACTGAATCATGCCTCTTTTTGTACTGGTTCTGTGCAAGTGCCGGGCATTCCCTTGCTATGTGGTTTATGGTTTCATTTTTCGTATTGCACTTCCTACATATGGGAGAGATGTTATTTCCGTCTATCGTACTTTCAACATATCTGGTTCTTAGGGCCTGATCTTGTGCCGCTGTTATCATTCCTTCAGTTTCCTTCTTTAGCTCTCCCCTCTGTAGCCATTGCCAATTGTCATCGCTGGCTAGTTCTTTAGTCTGTCTCATGTATTGTCCGTGCATTGGTTTGTTGTGCCAGTCCTCTGTTCTTTCTGTCTTTCTCATGTCTCTGTATATTTCTGGGTCTTCGTCTACTTTTATTAGTCATTCTTCCCATGCACTCTTTAGCCACTCGTCTTCACTGGTTTTCAGATATTGCCCCAGTGCTCTGTTTTCGATGTTGACGCAGTCCTCTATACTTAGTAGTCCTCTCCCTCCTTCCTTTCGTGTTATGTATAGTCTGTCCGTATTTGCTCTTGGGTGTAGTGCTTTGTGTATTGTCATTTGTTTCCTGGTTTTCTGATCTATGCTGCGGAGTTCTGCCTTCGTCCATTCCACTATTCCTGCGCTGTATCTGATTACTGGCACTGCCCATGTGTTTATGGCTTTTATCATATTTCCGGCGTTGAGTTTTGACTTGAGTATCGCCTTGAGTCTCTGCATATATTCTTTCCTGATCGTGTCCTTCATCTCTTGGTGTTTTATATCTCCTCCTTCCATTATTCCCAGGTATTTGTATCCTGTCTCATTTATGTGTTTGATGTTGCTCCCATCTGGTAGCTTTATCCCTTCAGTTGTCGTTACTTTGCCTTTTTGTATGTTGACTAAGGCGCATTTTTCTATTCCAAACTCCATCCTGATGTCCCCAGATACAATCCTTACAGTCTGGATTAGGGTATCTATTTCCTTGAAGCTCTTACCATACAGCTTGATGTCGTCCATGAACATCAGATGGTTGATTTTGTTGCCTCTTTTCTTGAGTTGGTACCCGGCATCCATCTTCTGTAGTACTTTTGTCATGGGAATCATGGCTACTACGAAGAGTAGTGGGACAGTGAGTCGCCCTGGAAGATCCCTCTCCTGATATTAACCTCTGCTAGTCTTATTCCAGAGCTTGTAAGTATTGTATTCCAGTTGCGCATTGTATTTTTGAGGAAGCTGATGGTATTTTCCTCTGCCCCAGATATTTTCAGGCATTCTATTAGCCATGTGTGTGGTATCATGTCGAAGGCTTTCTTATAGTCTATCCATGCCATGCTTAGGTTGGTTTTCCTTCTCCTACTGTTCTTCATTACCATTTTGTCTATCAGGAGCTGGTCTTTTGTGCCCCTACACTTCCTTATGCAGCCTTTCTGTTGGTGGGGGATGGTGTTTGTCTCCTCTAGGTAGTTGTATAGCCTTTCACTGATGATACCTGTTAGTAACTTCCACATTATTGGTAGGCAGGTGATAGGCCTGTAGTTACTGGCTATATTTCCCTTACTCTTGTCTTTTTGTACTAAGGATGTTTTTCCTGTGGGCATCCATTTGGGTGCTTGGTGATTTGAGATACAATGCTGGAGTTGTTCTGCTATTCTTGGGTGTAGGGCCTTGAAGTTTTTGAGCCAGTATCCATGGACTTCATCGGGACCTGGGGCTTTCCAGTTTGGCATTTTCTTTAGTTGGTGTCTGACTGTGTCTGTCGTGATGTCTGTGAATCTTTGTTTTATTCTCCCTGTTTCTTCTTCCTTGACTTCCTGGAGCCATGTTGCATGTTTGTTGTGTGATACTGGATTGCTCCATATGTTTTCCCAGAGTCTCTTACTTGGTTCGGCTTCAGGAATTTCTGGGTGGTTGTCTTCCCCTCTTAGTTGGCTGTATAGTCTTTTCTGGTTGGTTCCGAATAGTTTGTTCTGTTGGTATCCCTTATTCCTGTTCATGTACCATTGGTGTTGGTGTTCGAATCCCCATCAGTTCTGCTACTAATCTTGCTCCTGCATATGTCAAGTTATTTGTTTCTGTGATACTGGTGGTGTGTATTATGCCCATTATTTCATTGACCTCACTTGTTTTCTCCCTTAATTTCTTGGTGTTGTAGGCTTTCATGGAGGGGATCTTTGTTCTCTCTGTATCTGGCTCCATCCATTGTCTAATCTTTTCTACCCATTCCGTCCTCTGTGTTACTTCGTCGGTGTTTCTTCGTGTGTAGTTGTTTGATACCTCATCCTCCCTGTCGTCTTCTGTGGCATCGTCTCTCAGTTCGTCTTCGTGTAATTCGTTGTCGTGTGACATTTCCCTTTCCAGTTCTTCTCTTTCTGTTGGGGAGAGCCAGTTCTTTTTCTTTATGTTCCTTACTTGGTCTGCCAGCCTCTGCTCTGTTTGGGGGGTGTTATTCCTCTCATTCCAGATGTTGACCAATCTTCTTCTATATCCTCTCTCCGTTCGGGTTTGCTTCTGATGTAGCATCTCCAAATTTCCTGAAACAAATTCATTTTCCTACCAAAAATAAGTAAGAGAAGAACTTTAGAACTAAAGATATACAGGGCATAAGAATACAAGTGAATAAAATGAATTATGACAAAGCGGAACGAGGCCTTCATGAAACTAATTTAAACTAAGTTGCAGAAGTGACGGCAGATATTGAAGTCTGGGAACACTATTTAGATAGCAACCACCCAGTATAAAAAAAAAACCTAATAGGGTATTTGAGGTCACCCAGTTGCCATAAACGCTTGTATGGATTCTCCAGTCAGTTACGAAAGGCGTTTTCAAAGGCGAGGATACCGTGCTTTTTAATGCCGATGATTTTAAACCATGTTCTCTACTTTTACTACTAATTTGTATGCTATGCATTGTTACTGAAAGAATAAATAACCTTCTTTGTGTTAAACTATGGACATATCAATGGATTCTTGACTGCAAGCTAGTATCCAAGTAAAATTAGCCAAAAGTACCTGGTAATAGTAATGTTTCAGGACGGTTCCTTGTATCGGATCTTTTTGGTAGGAAAATGAATTTGTTTCAGGATACCAGGTTGTATTATGTGAAGGGTAGTGGAGGATCAGAAAGTATCGCTTGAAATAGCGTGCCATTTAGAGATTTAAAATCACTCTACGAAAGATGTATGGTTACGTACAGGAGATGGGGACTTTCCTTTGACAGACTTTGGACTGAACATAGTACACAGCTCATTTTGACAGGAGATCCTCTTGGAGAGGCGCATTGACGTCATCCCGATGTAAGTTCCGAGGGATGACGTTAATGCGCCTCTCCAAGAGGATCTCCTGTCACGCGCAGGAAGGAGCAGTATTTAATCATGCAAGGACTGCCCATAATAAAAGAATCCGACGCAGCGACATCGTCGGTAACTTCGAGGTTATCGACCAAGCACCCGATCTACGTCGTTTGCGAATCTTAGAAGCGCTGCACATCGGGAGGGAGAAGCCCAGTTTGAACATCACACAGGAGACCTTCCTCCTCCCCACCGCCGTCAGGAGAGCAGCAGACACCGCCCCACAACGACCATCGCACCAGAGGGATCCTGAGGATGATAGAAGCGTTACCTCTCATCCTGAGGACGTCCCTAGTAACCCTGAGGGTGATCGCAGCTCAAGCTCTCGCCCTGAGGACGACCTGGTAGCACGCCCTTCGAGGGGACCTCCACCATCACCAATAAGGATGAGGCTCCGCCCACGAAGAGGACAGCCAACCAGCAACGGGCCCCCTGATGACATCGCTCGTGACGTCACAGGTATTGCCCAATGAAAAGTGAGGTATCCGTTTCTTCAAGCCAACCGAATGCAATAAATAGCTTGTATTATTATTATTATTATTATTATTATTATTATTATTATTATTATTATTATTATTATTCAGTGTACTCGTGCAACCTCAATAGGTTAAAGAATATTCGTGAAAGAATATTTTTAAATTAACCTTATGATGAAAATACGTTAAAAAAAACTTTAGACCTGAAAATATACAATGTTGAAAATAAGTAAGAGAAGAACTTTAGAACTAAAGATATACAGGGCATAAGAATACAAGTGAATAAAATGAATTATGACAAAGCGGAACGAGGCCTTCATGAAACTAATTTAAACTAAGTTGCAGAAGTGACGGCAGATATTGAAGTCTGGGAACACTATTTAGATAGCAACCACCCAGTATAAAAAAAAAAACCTAATAGGGTATTTGAGGTCACCCAGTTGCCATAAACGCTTGTACGGATTCTCCAGTCAGTTACGAAAGGCGTTTTCAAAGGCGAGGATACCGTGCTTTTTAATGCCGATGATTTTAAACCATGTTCTCTACTTTTACTACTAATTTGTATGCTATGCATTGTTACTGAAAGAATAAATAACCTTCTTTGTGTTAAACTATGGACATATCAATGGATTCTTGACTGCAAGCTAGTATCCAAGTAAAATTAGCCAAAAGTACCTGGTAATAGTAATGTTTCAGGACGGTTCCTTGTATAGGATCTTTTTGGTAGGAAAATGAATTTGTTTCAGGATACCAGGTTGTATTATGTGAAGGGTAGTGGAGGATCAGAAAGTATCGCTTGAAATAGCGTGCCATTTAGAGATTTAAAATCACTCTACGAAAGATGTATGGTTACGTACAGGAGATGGGGACTTTCCTTTGACAGACTTTGGACTGAACATAGTACACAGCTCATTTTGAAATTATTGCTAAGTCCCCTTGAGTTTTGTAAGTACACTCTGCCCAGAGTGCTTGGAATGGGGGGTTGCTTGGGGGGGGAAGGACGTTAAAGAAAAAGCCAAGCAGTAGTTTCAGGTTGAATAAGTTGGCGTTATTCATGAGGCATTCCAATATTTATTTGTTATTTTTTTCAAATTGTAGTTATTTTAACGGTTCACTTTTCTACCTCGTTGTTTGGAAGTATTTAAGAGTTATTTGGGACTATTTATAAGGCTGTGTGTGAATATTATTATGAGTTTTTATCCTTTTTTTTCATTTTGAAAAATGACAAAAACAGTTAAATAAACAGATAATTTTCATTAGTCATCGATGTTCATTTCAGATGTGTTGACGTCACCGAAGAAAGATTGCTGAGAGTTGCCAGACGCGATGTCTTATTTTCTTGAGCTAGACAGCGTTGTCTCGTGGGTAAATGAGAACACAGCTTCAGTGAACATAATGCACGTGTTTGATTGTCTCTTTGCGTGAGACCAGAGGAGAGATTTAACATTAAACATGTGCGGCGACGAACTAAGTGGGTGATTCAGCCTTGGATCACACTTGTGCATTCGAGCATTAGCTCTGTAAATTCATTTTCGTAATCATTTTTTTTTAATCATACTATGATAACAATAGCCAGCCTTACATACGTAATAAAACAAGTCTGCTGGTGGGTTTTGGATCTTAGTTTGATGGTGGAATAAGTTCGTGACGTCCTCTTCAGGCACCTAAAAGTAACGAGATATGAGCACGTTGGCAATAAACGAGCATTGATTTGACTCAGATTTATTGTTATGCTTAACTGAAGAATAGTTGTCATTAAAAAAACACGGGTTCTCTCTAAGCGCTTGACTTAGGTATCGACCCTTTCAGCAGGAATTTGGTCTCTCTCCACCCGTTTTACTCCGTAGTGCCGCCGTGAGGTGCACTGTAGGCATTACTTATGTGTCTTTGGAGCGTCCATTCGTCCCCAGCTGCAACTTCTTACATTCCTTTTTACTGTACCACCAGTCATATTCTTTTTTTCCATCTGACTTTCCAGCCTCTATAACTATTGTTTTAATTGTTTTATAGTGCAACTGCGAGGTTTTCCTCCTGTTACACCTTTCAGACCTTTATACTGTAAATTCCCCTCATAGGACCCAGCCTTTGGCCTTTGAGCTAAATTCTATATTCTATTCTATTCTGCATAATTAAATAACTCCCACTTTGCTAAGACTGAGCGAACATTACTTTATCGAAACCCCGTCATTCCATTCTCTCTCGATCACGTGCTTTGCAGTTTTAGTGCCTGTATACATCGTGCATGTCTACACACAAGCTGCACAACAAAAAGCGTCATACTGATAAGGGTCACGAGATAAACAAACGAAAGTATTCGCATCGTAAAGCGAAACGTTGGCAAAATATGTTAATGCAATCTAGCCAGCGGGTGTCTGTCGACAGTTTCCTCGTTAAGGATTTCCATTTGGTTACACAAAAATAACGATCCGCTTTGGTGAAATTACGCTCTGCGAACGTCACTCTAATGTGCAAAGATTCATCTGAAATGTTCACCTTGCTATCCACCACCTTCAAGAGCTACGGAAGAGAAGAAACCAGGAAACTTCCTCCCAATGCATTAATTGCTTTTCCTCTTGGATGTGTGCATGGAGAAATTTGGTTAGATGTATATATATATATATATATATATATATATATATATATATATATATATATATATATATATATATATATATATTTCCTTACTTTAGGATCCATGGTATTTATACGTACATACATACATGAATATATATATATATATATATATATATATATATATATATATATATATATATATATATATATATATATATATATATATATATTATATATATATATATATATATATATATATATATATATATATATATATGTATATATATATATATATATATATATATATATATATATATATATATGTATCTAGTTTTTGCCTCATTCATAATCAGTTAAGAAATCAATTTTCTTATGTCTTTCACAGGTTTGTATTTATTTTGCAGGATCGCGAACTGTCATAATTGAAGAGTCGCTCGATTTTTATTCCTTGATGGCAACAGGCCAAAAATGCTGGTGATATATATTCATCAATAGATTTCATGACTTACGCATGTAATCTGAATATACTTGTTGCTTATGAATTTGAATGATAGGAATTCTCAAGTCTACTTTAGTTCATAAGTGCATCTTAAAGAAAACGAAGATAGTTACTTTATTATTACCCCGTGACAATCAGTTAACCAAAATAAAATCACAGTTTAACCGACAACCCAGTATATAAATAACACTGTCATTTAGAGTGGTAAAGGAATTATGAAATCGTTCTCTGTCTCTGTCTCTCGCGTGTATTAACTATTATCATAGGTTGAAAAGAGATGAAAACAATTGAAAATATCACAGGAACTTTATTCAGTCTTCGTCACTACCAATTGATGAATCATCTTCATTATCACTGTCGATGTTGATAATTACGGGATCTACAGGTTTGTGGATGTTATCCGTGGATCAGTATTCATCCTCGAAGGCTCTTGACCGTCTCACTTTTCTATTGAGATTGATCCCTAACCTATTGTTAGCTTTTTCCATTTTTTTATATGGTTTGGAGTCGTATTGGAAATGTATATCTGCAACGACTTGGACAAAGTAACATGTCGGCTATGACAGCGATGCAAAATCCACCTTCATCAATTACGCAGTCAATACTTATGGTGCAAGTACTGCAGCCGACAGACAACCCCGTTAGCTTTACGGTATTACCTAACTCGCCAAGGCTACTTACTATACACGGAATACATTGGGGAAAATTAACTATTATTATGATCATTCTGTCAAACCTCCCTATCCTCTTCATTATGAACTCTCCAATTATCTGCTGGTATTGAAAAATATCATGGAAAACGGTATTTTATTCCATATTGTAAATTACATTGGGGGGAGAAATGAGAAAAAACCGCGATAAAGAAAGTGAGAGAAAGGGAGGGAGCGAAGGAGGGAGAGGGAAGTAATGGGGGATAGCGGGCGTTCGAATCTGTAATTGAGACCTGCTGACTCTTACGACTTTGCCTACAAAAGAGTAAACACCTTAACTAACACCATTTGACAATGATCAATGTTAACAAAAATTAGACCGAGGTGTCTTGTACACTGTGTTCAAGTGCCATTTCGATCGAATAATTAGTTTGAAAGAGATTTGAGAAAAACGATGATTCGCGGTCCCTGACATGCAAAGGCTGCAGTATCAGAAACCTTGACTTCAACCAATCACGAGCTAGCAACGCATATGCCACAGCTGCCTAAAACCTACGTTGGTGAGCGGACAGATGGAATGTAAGAGACTATACGTAGTTAGCTGCAGCAGCTGATATGCTCTCTCTCTCTCTCTCTCTCTCTCTCTCTCTCTCTCTCTCTCTCTCTCTCTCTGTTACCTGAATCTTTATCCAGCCCACAAATTGCAAGGAGTGGTCGAATGTGAAGTGAGAGTGGCCGCTAGGATAAAAGTCATGGCATATCCACCAACGAGTCGAAATAAACAACAGATTGAGACAGAATACATTTTTGTAAAACAGAAAGAAGCACATCTTTCTCCTACCGTCGTATATGGACAAGTCCTAATCTAAACCTTGTAATTAGAATCTCCTCAGTCTCAGCCTAAACACTTGCTCCACATGAGGTTGCTCATCTCCAAACAAAACGGTTGCCAGCCACAGATGTTTGAAGAATGATGAAGTAACTGTCATTATCAGTTTTTGTAGATGAAATTGTAATTGAATAAAGTGATTCATAAACAGAAACACTGCCAACTAGATATGTTAATTTCCATAAATATTCCCCAGAAGACTTAAAGAAACTGCATCCAATACATCTAATAGTATAAGCAACGGTAAAAGCTTTGTAACAATTTGTACTCATAATGAAGATGGTAACAATAACTCTTCTTCTTTCCCACCGTTATCCCTGCACTAAGGGGTCGGTTGTCTGATGCACCTTTTCTTACAACATCAAGCATGGTTTATTATTTGGCAAAGGGGTTTTTACGACCACATGCCCTTGCTGTCATCAACCACAGTTATTGGCGGTGGACCTTGCCTTTGACTAAAAAGTCCACCTGCAAGGTAGCAGTCTCCACAGTTATTGGTGGTAGGCCTAGCCTTTTACTAAAAAAAAAGTACGACTGCAAGGCAGCAGTCTCCACAGTTATTGGTGGTGGGCCTAGCCATTTACTAAAAAAAGTACGACTGCAAGGCAGCAGTCTCCACAGTTATTGGTGGTGGGCCTAGCCTTTTACTGAAAAAAAGTACGACTGCAAGGCAGCAGTCTCCACAGTTATTGGTGGTGGGCCTAGCCTTTTACTAAAAAAAATTACGACTGCAAGGCAGCAGCTGTCCTCTTTTAGTTGCCTTTTACGACACGTACGACCTACGGTAGTAGTATTCTTAAACCCCTACCACAGGGTGGAAGACGGTAATGCTAACTATTTATGTGCAAAAACATAAAAGTCGCAACATTATTCCTTTATATAGATGAAATGCTCGAAAGTTCATAAAACTGTACAGACTTCCGTGTTAAGTTAGTTCACGTAGGAGACTGTGAGACACATGCTCGAACACTTGTTCAGTAATGATCCACTGGAGGCCATTTGTATGAAAAAGATAACAAATCCACAGTGACTGGATGGATGTCTCATGATCAGCGCGTCGCAAGGCGTTGGATATATGTGTGTGTGTGTGTGTGTGTGTGTTTATGTGTATGTGTGTGTGTATGTATATATATATATATATATATTATATATATATATATATATATATATATATATATATAGTTAAATTTTTAAATTGCTTTTTTTACCGATTGTTGATAAGCAGATGTGATGAGCAATGACATTCTTTGAAACAATAGATATAGATATCATCATTTTGACTCCCATGGAAGCAACCGAGGTCTTAAAATGACAGATTCAGCGTTAGTTCCCTCGGAGACAAACGAGCTATGATAAATGTTAACGCATCACTTGGGGTGGCACCAGGTGGTGGCGCCAGGTGAAGTCGCTGCCTCAATAAAACAGATCACGTCTTATGTCTGTGCATAAGCGGAAGCAACGATCTGGGTTTGAGTAGATTTTATGGGTGTGATAATGAGCTGTATATGACGCCACGCATCTGTTCCAGTGCAATGAACTTGTGACGAATCAATGACGTCATTTCGAGGGGAGTGTCTTGTGGGAAAGTTCGTGGTTGTGTACGTACGAGCTGTTTCCCCTATATAATGGGAAGGTAAAATATCTAAGTCAGAGAAGCGCCCCAAGTCTGTAGGAGGTTTGGTAACCTGGAAAACCGGGAAGTATGGAGTTTCCATTAGGGAGTTTCCCCTAATGGAGAGGTGTTACTTATAAGACTGTGTTATGAATTTTCTAGCTGCCTATTTTATGACTAAACTAATGTTAGTTAATGTAGAGAAAGAGGACGAGTATGGTTTAGTCCCCAGGGTTATTTGAGTTTTCTGCTTGAATAACAGTGGTAAATTATTTGGATTTTGAATTTTAACTTATTCAGTTAAACATTTGTTTCTTTAGAATTTGATTTAATTAGTTAACCCTTTTTTCTTAAATAAATGTATTTTTGTAATTCACGAGTCTGATTTGGCTACCTTAGGTAATTATGAGAGAGAGAGAGAGAGAGAGAGAGAGAGAGAGAGAGAGTCACTCAGTGCCTTACTGCTATAAGTTCATGGCTACCAACATACTTCGAAGAAGTAAATTTTATATATACCCCTCCAGTCTCTGAGGAAAGGTCAGACACACACACACACACACACACACACACACACACACACGCACGCACATTGCTAGATCTAATGATTATGTTTCAAGAAATTTACTGGAATCGGCAATTATACAAATCACTAATAAAAACAACCTAAATCTTAGTCTGGGAATGTACCATTTGGACCCATATATTTGTAAGATGTTTATGAAGGACCTCAAAATAAATGAACAACTAATAAATTAGTCCCACATGTATATAGTTATTATTTCTTTCTCTCTCTCTCTCTTTCTGGTTCGATATTCTCTCTCCCTCTTTCTCTTGTTCGATATACGTATATATATTTATATTTTCATTAATAATTTTTGTTGGGAAAATTTGTGTAAAAATTCATGATATTAAATTGTATATACTCCCGTGTTTTTTTTCAAAATGTACTGTTTTCTGGCGACACCTCCTTTCTGTAGAGTGAAAATCGCCCTTATGGCTAATCTGGTAGTGTCAGTTTGTATATTAAGCCTTTCTATGACTATTTTGTTCTTTGTAAAATCAGTTTGCCTCAGTAAAGGGTCCGAACAGGACCGAAAGTACTTGGCTATCTCGCTTTTTCATCTTTTCCTTCGTGGCAAAAAAACCTTTATATATATATATATAGATATATATATCTATATATATATCTATATATATATATGCAGCCTCTTCAATTTTATGAGGTGTATTAGGTGTTTCCTCTTCAATTCTTTGGAAGTCCTTGAAAATCAAGCTGCTAGCCCCCAACCGATATCCCCATTGGCTATCACCCACCGCTGTCTGCTAATTAACCACTTGCCTAATTCAATGTTCAGGTCAGCAGAGTCACAGTGAATTTGATAAGACGTATCTCTAGACTCCCATTTTGGCAAGATAATAATGCTAGTCATCAACAGATGGTAGGGACTCCACACACATACATAGATGCACAAGTGTGTACTTGCGTGAAAGACATGCAGCGACTTTGCGGGAAGTATTCTATTATGTTCTACAGATAACTTTCGATCTGTTCTAAGATTTGATCACCTTGTGCAAGACATGGACGGAAAGTTGCGTCATCATGATCTACGAACATGATCATTATAATGGATTTGCATATGCGTGTACGTTTTGGAAAGGTGCATGTATTCTTCAAAATGAAAATGTAAGTATTTTTGCAATTAAGAATTGTGACGATAACTGCATTCACACTAACATTTCAAACAGATAATACTTTCTGACTATATGTCGGCGAGGCATTTCTGGAATCGTCGAAACTCATCACTTACTCTTTCCTGGAACTGCAGCCGAGTTTCAATTATTTTTTGCTTTCGCCGTAAAGAATTTTGAAAGTAAAATACAGCGAACACGAAACGTGAAGTCTGACTTGGTTTTCAACAGCCTTTAATTTTTGTCACCAAGATGGATGGTGACAGAAACCTGATGAAGATACTTTTGAACAACGGGGCGGATTGGCGTTCTTGTACCAGTGTTTCGGAGCGAAACATTCGCAATGTTATCCGTGAAATGCGAGAGTGCGGCTTTTGACCAGTAATTTTTTTTTTTTTTCGTTTTCATTTTGCTTCTTAAAGCCTTTCTTCCACCTTCAATGATTTTCTTTACATCACACACATGTACGTATATATATATATATATATATATATATATATATATATATATATATATATATACATATACATATATATATATATATATATATATATATAATATATATATATATATATATATATATATATATATATATAGAGAGAGAGAGAGAGAGAGAGAGAGAGAGAGAGAGAGAGAGAGAGAGAGAGAGAGAGGTTTATATGCTGATGATGAGCCCTCTATACTGATATTTGAAACGGCTGATACTGTTGTTTGGAATACCGACAAAATTTGACAAACATATAACATGTAGATGATGATATTGTAGTCATCACAAAGCTCAATAGAATGAATTATATCTCCAAAGAAGTAACGAGCGTATGTGGTAATGTTAAAAAGGTTAGCTTTGAGTGAAAGGAATGATCAGAGTTTTGAAATGGTATGGTCATATGGAAAGATTCTTCCTCGATGACTCGGTGAAAAGATTGTTGATCAGAAGTGTTTTGAGGGAACGGGAGAGTAAGTCCTAAAGAGAGTTGGATTGATGTCGTTAAAAAATAATTGGATAGCAGTTAATGAACGTCCTGGAACTGCGCAAGTGTTTGAATGATAAAGCCGAATGGCTGAGTGTGTGTGTGTGTGTGTAGGAGGATTTAATCTTCTGATAATGTGGCTTTTGCTTATTTGTTGATATTAAGTAGCTGATGCCATTGTGTTTTTCTGCTCATGAGTGTCGGTTTTTGCTGGAGGTGCCGCTTTTTACAGTATTTGATAGATTCAGTATTTTCCTTGATACTGTTATGCCTACTGTAGTTTTGCTTACCTGTATTCCTTTCATTAATCAAGTGTAAGTAATTGGTATCATATGTTCGATAAAGGACAATCGATCCTGTGGTTGGGAAGTAAGAATACTACCGCCTGTCGTAAAAGGCGACTAAAAGGACAGCTGCTGCCTTGCAGTCTTACTTTTAGTAAAAGGGTAGGTCCACCGCCAATAACTGTGGTTGATGACAGCAAGGGCATGCGGTCGTAAAAACCCCCTTTGCCCAATAATAAACCATGCCTTTGATGGACGGCAGTGGAGAAGGCGCATCAGGCAACCGACCCCTTAATGTAGGGATAACTGTGGGAAAGAAGAAGAGGTTCGATAAAGGACAATGGATGTTTTTCCATGTCGGCATTCTTGTTGGGGTTTAATTAAATGAGATTACTGACGACTAGGAGAAGGATGCCACAAATAAAGATGATATGGACAAGGAAGGGTAACGTGATTTGTAACAGAATAAGGCGTAGAAGGAGGAGTATGGGAGTCTGATGAAATTCAAAGTTTCCTAAACGATGACAGGGCAAGTATAAGGCCCGAGTTCTTTGTCTCGGGTAATAATATGGTGGAGTCCTAGTTGTTGGCTGTAGATTGGAATTGAAGTGGTCCTTGTATATAATATAGTCAACCGAGTAAACATTTTATATTTTAGAATATAATGCATTATCTGAATTTCAAGATGTTTGTGTTAATGGGGCATCATATCAGTTTCCTTCTTTTTGTATACTTGCGCGTATTCTAAAATGGAAATTCATAACTATTATTGGGACTTAATTTGGGCAATGTATTATACGTAAGGTATATTGATTACAAAGTTCTACTGCATGTTCTGGTGGGTATATTACCTTACTAAGACACTACATCATTGCGAAGTCAACTTTTGTTCACTAAATCTAATTAATCTGAAAGTGTCATCAGCTGTATAACTGTCGATAAATGTTATTTTTTTTCAAACAGTTTGGAAATTCTGTGTAAATTCACTGATGCTGTTATCTTGATCTTTTGATATAATTATCTTTGTTATAAGTTGAATTGAATGTAAAATTTAGGCCAAAGGCAAAGCACTTGGGCTAATGAGGTCAGTCAGAGCTGAAACGGAAATTGGCAGTAAAGATGAAAAAATAAAAAGAAATCAAAGGAGGTACAGTAAAAGGAACAAAAGTAGTTGCAGTTAAGGCCGAAGGCACGCTGCAGAGAACTTTAAGTAATGCCTGCAGCACTCCACATGCGGCGCACTGACGGCACGATCTCCTTACAGAGGGAATGACGGACGCTTATACGTAGAATGCGTTCAAACGTGCTTTGCGGTACATTTTCGCAATTCGTGATAAAATTCCTTTTAGTCATGGAGGAAAGTTCCATCTTTGGTAATGCAGTGAAATACCAACGTCTTACCATTAGCATTGATTTTTTTTTTTTTTAACTCGCGGCAGTAAGAAGTGAATCATTAATCCGACTGGGTTTTCACTTCTGAAATCACGAAAGCACAAACTAAATAGTATCTGCAACTAAGGGGCTGATTCAACGCAGGAATCAAATGAGAAAGGTCATTTGTATATTTACCTTCTTTACGGAACGAATACACGCATTCATTACGTAGATATGGTGAAATGTCATTCGTCTTCATTTTATTCCATCATTAAAAACGTATTATTTGTTGGAGTTACAGCCTTCATGAACCGAATGAAGTTAAGCATTTTTCTTGGACCGATTACATCAAGAACTCCTCCATACGGGGTTAGTGCCCTTAGTGCACCTCACGCGGTTCGCTGTAGGTGTTACTTCAGTCTTTGCAGCGTCCCTTCGGCCTCTAGCTGCAACCTCTTTCATTCCTTCTTTCATCCATCTGACTTCCCTTAACCCTTTTCTAACAATTGCTTCATAGTGTAACTGCGAGGTTTTCCTCCTGTTACACCTTGATAACCGTCGTACTGTCAATTTCGCTTTCAGCTCTGAATGACCTCACAAGTCCCAGCGTTTGGCCTTTGGCCTAAATTCCACATTCTTCTTCTTCTACATCAAGAACTCAGACTCGTGCGGAACTGTAGAGACTGTCACTGACTGTGTTCCTGGAAACTGCCGTTAAAGCCTCGGTCGGCTGTTAGACTGTTCAAGCGTATTGCACCCGGTGTTAACTGCTCCGATAATTCTCGAAAGATAACAATAACTATAAAGGTTAAGCGTCACAATCGTTTGGTTTCCTTTACAGGCAAAGTCGATCTAACGTTTGTCCAGAATTTGTGTTTGTTTCATCATTGTTTACCATGCATATATGTTTCATCATTGTTGACCATGCATATATGTTTCATCATTGTTTACCATGCATATGTTATCAGTATAATTTCCAGGCATCATTTATTCATATATTCCTTAAATGAATGCTGTGGTGTTTGTAGAGATTTTCTGTTTATTTCAGCTTACTGTATTTATTTCACAGGTGTTATGTTGGCTTACCCGAGTAGCCATTCCGTGACATAATTTTCCCTTTTGCGCTTTTTATCAATAAATATTTCTGACGAGCTAATACAGATGCAGCAACGGATCTCGTGCAGTTATCTCTTCCTCCATGCTGATTACATAAACACAGTGTAGTGATCAAAACGGACTCTGAGGATTTACGAGTTGATGAACAAGTAGAAAAATATAATTAGCACAAAATGACAGTAACGATTATTATCATTTAAGAGACAGTAACTGGCTAGACTTAATTGTGGAGTACGCCTATAAAATGCCACCATGCAAGTAGTTTTAAATAGAAGACAATAGAGAAGATGACTGCAGGGAATCTATATCCAGAGGTAGCTGGCTTGTGACTGTGTTAGACTTAAAGCATCTGCCCTCTGATGCTGATGAACTCGAGAAAAATTGCAAAATATTGTCAAGCATTGAATCAGTCCGAAAAATGTTAACAACTGCTATTTTTTTTCTATATTCAGTTTTCACTCTGGAAAGAAATAGTGGTGAACTCTTGATAGCACAAAACAATATCATATCCAGAATCTGTGGTGTTTTTGCTCAACACTGAATTTGGAGAAGTTGTTGATTTGTAAGGTTGGCGTTAGTTCTGATCCTTTCAAAATTAAACAACGTTTGCGGTTTTTGGTGCTGTGTCTCACGGCTACGGTGTCAGTAACTTAGGTGTTGCAACGCCAGTTTTAGTATCCATAAATCAATCAATCAATCTCACGCGCTAGGTTGCAAGTTCCATAATGTGTTTCATTGGAAAGTTAGTGATGAAAGAATGGCGCATCATCATTTACTATTTCTGCAGAGTTGCTGCTGTGGTCAATGCCATTACACCTTTCACTTGTATGTAGGGCTAGTACTATTACAAAGAAAAAATCCTATATGAACTTTCTTAGAATAAAGCGTTGAAAAATTTGTTTACAAAATGGATTATCGCTTGAGTGAAATTCATTATTTTTGTCACATCACAACAGCTGTACTGACGATACTGCAACGCTCATGATCTTATCGGCATGGATGACCAGAATTTTGTTATTCAGTTGTATCTGAAACCAAGGAATGAAATTATACATATTACTTTATATATATAATATATATAATTTATATATATATATATATATATATATATATATATATATATATATATATATATATATATATTTAAATCTGATCACTACTTTCTCAAATGAAAGCGCCGAAGCAACTTTGGTATATTGCTACGGCAATGGCGGAGATGAGAACAGATTATTATCGCAATAATTCAGCTCGTTATTGTGTTTTGAAATATAAACGAATGCTTGCATAGTATATTTTTTATTTGTTTGTTGTTATTGATTTTTTTCTATATGATTTTCGAAGTTATGTATGCAAGCAATGTCCCAGTAATTTCTGTCAATACTTAAAGTTTGCCGTCTCTCTGTTCGTATACAAAGTAAACTTGAATTAGTGCAAATTACAGTTCTTTGATTATCAAGTAACCCCTGTTAACAAACTACAAGGCGTTTACTGTGCCGTAGCCCATCAGACATTGAAATCAGTAATTGATATGCATTTTATATTACTGACTGATAAATTACGAGTACATTAATAATCTTTCGTGTTCCAAATTTCTCATTACTGAAGAAAAGAAGCAAAGGCGATCTACGTAACAGGGTTGAATTTAAAGTTTTACCATCACGCAAATGCATACACATGATTTTTAGGTAAACAATCAAAAGTTTGTAATTTTGCTTCTGCCCTTAAAACTGCGTAGACGATTGTGTAGGTACACACACCACGGAAGCAGGCAGCAATGGTATCCGGACTGGCTGTTATCGAAACAAGTGTCTTTTCACAAGGTACACCTGCGTGCCTTATAATATACGACATCTGTTGTATGACGTGGATCTACGTCGTTATGTTGGCAAGCATAATGTACACGTAGAGATCCGCCGAGCAGTGTGCTTAACTAGTTGCTAAAACGCCCACAAACACACACACGTACATGTATATGTATACGTGTTTGTGTGCGTGTGTGTATGATGAAATAGTATTGCCAAGGATAGGTAAACATTATTTAATGATAAACAACTATAAAAATAGGTGAAAATACATGAGAACAAATGCACCACTAAAACATTACAAAGCATTCCATCCTCAAACGAGATCGCAGCAGCTGGGCAAATCCAAATAAAAGAGCAGGGAGGAAAACCAAAAGAAGGTTTGAAGGCCTTAAAACTGAACATTGTGTCTAACAGTGAAGCTGTACAATGTGTTTCAACTCCAGCACCAAAGGGTGTTTTATGGCTGTATGGAAAATTTCTCCTAACCCAGTCCTTTCCCTCTTGGCAAGGTTTCATGAAGGCTATGTTTTCTCGTTCCCGGTGTCTAAAAACTGTGGAAGTGACTTACTGGCACTCCTAAAAGGCCTTGCTAGACAACGGAAACGTCAGAAAAATCTACGGCTGGAGGCCGGTATCAATGAAGGGAAGAAATTATATAAAACTAAAGTTTCAGTTTAACTGAAGTATATTTACACTGGATTGCGCGAGTAAGCAATTTACACCGTAAGGGTGACAGGAACTCGAACGGGCCTAGAAGTTGATTGGAAAATGATCCAGGCACAGAAATAAGCTTTGCCTACAGCGAATTGCTTGATTGTTCTTGGAGCCGCTTCCAAGGGGTTCCAATTTGCTTTCACAACTAGGCTAGATATTTGCATCTGCAAAGAGATTGCATTTGAGGATCAGTACTAAGGCGATAGACAAGGGGGGAACGATATACAAGATTCTCTCTTATTATTTCACATCAAAGTCCACCCCGTAGGAGGGTAGTGCCGCCAGTAGACCTCATGCGGTGCACCGTAGGCATTACATAAGGTTCTTTGCAGCATGTCTTCGACCCCTAGTTGCAACTACTTTCGTTCCTTTTACTGTACCTCATTTCATATTCTCTTCATCCTACTTTCCACCCTCTCCTACCTCTTAATTCATAGTGCAACTGCGAGGTTTTCCTCCTGTTACACCTTTCAAACCTTTTACTGTCAATTTCCATTTCAGCACTGAATGACCTCACAGGTCCCAGTGCTCGTCCTTTGGCCAAGATTCTATATTCTCACATGAAAGTCTACTCACAGAGATAGAGTAGAATGATTGGGAGCTTATGCATAAAAGTATACTGCGTTGTTTTATTAACTAAGGGGATGTTTAGCATGAATCATAAAACTTCTAGCATCACAAAGGGAATTATTTACAGCATCGATGGTAACAATGGGGGACTGTGTTACAGTAACCAGAAATAAGGAATGTGATGCTAAGCTAACAGGGGAAAAGTCGCCTTGGAAAAAGAAACCAGCTAACTGTACTCGAAATTACTCCATTACAGTAGTTGGGTATCCGTGGTTTTGGCTTCCTCCAAATTGCTGAGCAGTAGGTCTTATTACTATGGGCAATAAATGAACACATGGTGTCCACAGAGGAGAAGGAGAACAAGTGGGGAGAGGAGTGAATGCTGCAGCAGCTTGAAAAGGTGGGTTTACAATAGGCTTCACAGCACGCTTCATAAGTCACCTCTGCCAGCATATGCCAGCCCACCTGGGCGACGTGACATGATGCACAGCGCATATTGCTTCTACACTATGTGAGTGCAGTGACTAGTAGCATTATTTTCCTGACAGCCACGTACATCTCTATCTTTATATGATGTTAATTTTACATTCCATAAAGGGCGGTTCCCACTTGATGAGCTGGAAGCCAAAATTGTGGCTGCAGCAGCTTGAAAAGGTGGGTTTACATTAGGCTTCAAAGCACGCTACATAAGTCCACCTCTGCCAGCATATGCCAGCCCACCTGGGCGACGTAACATGATTGCACAGCGCATATTGCTTCTACACTATGTGAGTGCTGTGACTAGTAGCATTATTTTCCTGACAGCCACGTACATCTCTATCTTTATATGATGTTAATAACATTCAACAAGCCTAATGTGGCTGCCAGCAAAAAATGAACTGATTTATTTTTTGCTGGCTGGCACCTCAAAGGTGCAAGCACAAAGCAACGAATAAAATTGTTGGCTGGGAGGCAATCGATGATCAGCTGGCAGCTAACAAAAACGAGCTGGCAGCTCAGTTTTGAGCTACCAGCATGTTTATTGGATGCCAGCCACAATTTTGGCTTCCAGCTCATCAAATGGGAACCGGCCTTAAACATGCTGATAATACTCAATCAGACAATGGATCTCTTCTCGCTACCATTCCATGGCAATTACAGTATAATAGAGAACTGGAGGACAGTTGAAAGGTTACTAGTGATTTGTCGTTGGCGGATTGTCTGGGTCAGGCTTCAGCCATCAAGATTGCCTTAATGAGTTAGCGGTGTGGCGTGAGTCCTAATGAGCAGTCCAGTAAGTGGAGCTAACAAGAATTTGGGAGGAGCTAGTGATGAGTCTTACATATGCAGCATGTTGTGAAGCTTAGTGTAAACTCATCTTAAGAAAGTCTGTCTGTTGTATCCTCGTTTTATAACTTCAGTTCCTAGGTTTGTGTGGCGTTCCAACAGAGGGCAGGTGTCATCTCCCATCAACATAAGCTCTGCCCAAGGTCTGTCCACTTTCTCCTTCTGGCATAAGCCCCTCCCAAATTCTGAATCACAGGGCCCTGCTGCATTCCCGTGGAGATTAATATCAAAGGCAGCAAATCAGAAGGGACACAGAGGTACTCAAAGAGAACAGAGGCTGGTGAAGAGGGGCGACTGAAAAAATGTCTGAATTTCCTTCTAAAATGAGTTACTTTGCCTTGGTTCTGGCTTAAATCCGGAACAACATACTCATTCTTCTGATAAGTAAAAAATTCTTGCACAGCCTTTCATTAGACTTGTGCTAACTGAGTAGAATACAGTGCTAAGTGCTTTAAGCTGTGCTGCCGATGAAACAAAAAAAATCAAAGCAAGTGATGTGCTTTGTCACTTTTGACAAGCCACTCTACATCAAAGCCAAGGATATAGTGTCTTCAAGTCCAGAGGGTGAAGTTAGCAATGTAATTGTAAGGCTAGGAGGGTCTCATCTCCTTTTGTCTTATCTCGGGTCCAATAGATATATAATGGAGGGCAGTGGGATTTCAGAACTATGGTCAACTGTGTATGGGTGGCTCTTCAGCAGTGCCCCACATGCTGTCAGGACGTGCATATGCTCGGGTTATTAGAGTAAATATGCTGACATACTGTGCACTAGCAAAACTCATTTTTCAAGAAGTTGCTATCGATGACAGTGACAAACAGCATATAGAAGAAGTTCTTTCGTCATTCAGGGCATATCCTCCATCGATGAGTGCAGTTGAAAGTGATGATGTTCTTAAAAGAATCCAACTAAAATTCAATGAACACGTCTAATATTTTGGAAAACGATAAATTAGCTCAGTTGTGGCTACAGTATTTTGATCTTGTGACTATTGCATTGCATTTCATTGAGGCAGATCGCATGGGAAACTGGAAGCTTCATTTAGACCCCATAAGAGTTATGTTGCCCATTTTCTTTGCCACTGGGCATGTACAATATACCAAATCATTCCACCTCTTACTCCAAGATATGGATTTTCTTCCTTGCATCATGCCAAATAGTGAGTTAAAAATTTTTTTTATGGTAGATGTGTAATATACCATTCGACGTTCAGAAAAGTGCTGGTGTGGTATACTATGGTCAGATATGACAATAGAACAAACATTGATGAAAAATATGAAGAGTATAGGAGGCATCACTTCGTGGAAGAGGCTTCACTGAAAGTGTTTGAATGAATGGGTCTTCGGTTTATCTGTAGCACACCATATTTGTGAAAGTGTTGAGCAGTTTACTGGCGTTCAAAGTTGCAACAGCTTTCAACATGTTGAACGAAGAGAATCAAGAATTGAAAAGGATGAGAAAAATGTTCAAACTTTAGTCGAATGGCTTTAATGCCACCACCCATTCATCAGAACAGAAGGGTTTGTTGTTTCATTATCAACTGGGATGGTATAACCAGAACACATATACCGTTACAAAGTTAAAGATATTGGCAAAGAAATAATGGATGAATCCCTGAAAAATATAGACACCTCAGGTGAATTGAAAATACGATCCAACATGAGAGTGAAACCAATGTCCTTTACTACTGCTAGCACTAAAGTCGGAGATGACAACATTCATGTTGATACCACTTAGTTGTTTCAGAGAATAATCTGCATTATCAAGGTACCTTAAGAATTGGATGAATGCTTTTGCTATGAGTTAGCCACTGTTCCCTTATCATTATTTGATGAGACAGGATTAATGAGAAAGCCATAAAAATCTCCTTTATATAAAATGTTCAATGATGTCAACGAAGGAAACATTCCTGATTCAAGAACGGAGTATGCCATAGATGGTGGTCACTTTGATTCACCGTGTTATTTGACCAAAGCAAGATGTTAGCGCTACATATGTTAATTTCATTCAAAAGCGTATACGGTAAAGAAGACAGTAACCTCTGATGGGTATTCCACGAAAAGAATGAGTACAAAAGGCATCTTGGGAAACAAATTTCACCTGAAATAATATTTGATGACAATTTCCCCCTCTCTGTTCCTCAAGCAAAGTTCTTGGGCAATCTGAGAAATAAGCAACACCTAATCATGCACCTCAGGAAGACATTCCATACTGAAGGCATTGAAACACATGTTACGTTAGATGATGCTGATGTATTAATCATTCAAACTGCTATACTAAAGTAGATTCATATCAACAGTGCATTTGATGTCTAGGCCAGTCCCCTACGACGCTCCTCATTGACTGTTGATAAGCCAATGACAAGGCTGGAAACTCTCAGTCTCTCTCGAGAGTTCACATGGATAGGATCTATGTTCCACCTCTTCTGAGGGATACGTCTTTCAAAAGTATCTCTCAGGTGAGGTGGAACATACATCCTGCCTAAGTGAACTCTCGAGAGCGACTGAGAGTTTCCAGCCCCGTGATTGGCTTATCAACAGCCAATCAGGAGCGTCGTGAAGGACTGGTCTAGACATAATTACACGGTTGATGTGAATCTACTTTAGCAGCAAATGAACATGATTTTGTTGTTGTAGTTGGACAAAATGTGAACCTTTTGACTCTCATTGCTGCACTAACTCCTGAAAATAAAAATATGGAGGAAGCACAGGGAAATGTCCCCCAGAAAAGTTTACAGATCTCGAGAAATTCAGCAATCTAACATCTTATGCAACATTAATGAATCAGTGATATTTGCACATGCTTTTAGTGGTTGTGATACAAGTTAACATCCTCATTTTATGGGCAAGGGAAAAAGGAAGCTGTGAATCTTTTTAACAAATATGAACACCTTCAAAATGTGGTGGCAGTATTTAGCAACAACTTATCAACACATGATGAAGAAGCGGGTGCTGGAGAGAAATTTATTCTTGCCTTCTGTAATGCTGCAGTTATTGAAAGCCACTTCAACCATCACAGGTTTATTTCATTTAGCAAAGATGTTCGTAATTCAAGCCATGCCGCATTGCTATTAGGTCTTTCTCCTACTTCTAGAGCACCTCGACAACGCAGCTATCGAGTCTGCTACCAAATTCAAACAGGGAGAGGAGAAATAATACAGTCAGGTGTCTGGGTCATGGAAGAAAAATGAAGATGGCCTGTCACCTGTGTGCACAGGTGCTCCTCTAGCGCCAGTAAAAGATCATAAAAGTATTTGCGTGCGGTTGAAGATCCGGTTGTGGGACCCTACCTTATAGGCGGTGCGGAAATGAGCCTAAAGGATTATGCTACTAAATAAATTTACGTTATTATTAACATGCATCCTTCAAATAAATATACCTCAGTTCACTTATAAGTAGGTAATTTTCACAAGAAATTAATTATATTATTTAGACATTTTATTTCCTTTAGCAGATAGAACGGGTCTTCTACTTAACGCTTTGTTTCCGAAAAAAAAGAATCACATATATAGGGAAAAGATACCAAAGGAAAGAGGAATCTTCACTCTAAAATGTCATCTGCATTGTATTATAGCGAGAAATTAATAGTTTAGGAGTTATTGAACGAAACAAATGAGTGAAATTTCGGGCTCACTTGCGTCAAAACTATAATATTTAGATCAAAAGGACCGAGAGACAAACTAGTGCAGAATTTATTTCTTTATTTTTCTCGTCCTTATACCTTTTATCCTTACGGCGTGATTTGCCTAGAACTATAAGGGCAACAAGAAGAAAAGGTATCTCCCCTCAGTCGTATTCCACCGTGGAGGGCTTGTGCGGTCAGTGCACCTTACGCGGTGCACTGTAGTTATTACTTAAGGTTCTTTGTAGCGTCCCTTCCTTCGGCCTTAGCTGCAACTCCTTTCGTTCCGTTTACTCTACCTCTACTCGTATTCTTTCTTCCATCTTACTTTTCACCCTCTTGTAACAATTATTGTTTCATAGTGCAACTGGGAAGTTTGCCTCATGTTGCACCTGTCAAACCTTTTACTCTCGATTTTCCTTTCACCGCTGAATGACCTCATGGGTTCCAGACAGTATATTCTGTCTGAGTCGTGTTCCCACAGTAAATGGACTCATAAAAACAGAATGAAACCTAATGTGAGAAAAATATGTAACAAGAATTGCGTGATTTAATTTGCTACTGAAAGCTGGGTGTAGTCATTTAGCTACTTATGATGATGATTCACAAGAAAGTTATGTTATTTCTGTGTGAGATTTTTTCTGCCAGAGTTCACCGGAACCTTTAAATATTTCCTTTTTAATCAAATATGTAGGTCACCTGCTCTATTTTTGTCTCTTTTCCTGTGAGTGTGTTGTAAGCTAAAAGTCTAGACAGTTTTCATAAGTTTAATTTTTGCTAACGTTGTATAGGTTTTTTAAAACGACAAAAGAAGTCCTGTGTGGGTATAAATTCTGATAGACAAATTTAAGCGAAAATTTAAATTCGGTTTTTATTTGTTGCAGCTTGTTACATTCCCTAGGCAGGTATTTGTGAGTTAGTTTTGTTTGCTGTTTAGAACACCAGGGAGCGTGATTTAACATGATAAAATTTTCAAGATTTTGACATTGTAGCGAAGGCGTGAGTAAGAGGCAGTGTCTGCAAACTTACTACTTTATTCAGACAACGAACAGACAGGTCAGTAGCTCTTGCGAGCGGTAATGTAGTGCCTGACACGAGGCGAACCAAAAGAGAGGTCATAACACAGATGGAAAGATACATATAAATCGATATACAAGAAACGGCTGAAGCTATGGTACATACTGCTGAAATGCTGACATTGGAGTGCATATGGTAATACATGTAACATAATAATATCAATGAAAATATATGAACAAAAGATGTATGACATACGGTGTGTTTCTTGTGTACGGGCGTTTGGCGCGTGGAGATGTTTTTTTTTTTGCGAGGAGATTAGCTGGCCAGGTGTGATAGCGGTGCGTGGGGTCCGCGTGAGACTACAATATATTCGTATCAGTTACTATGATTCCAGCGTATTTTGTAGTTATAGCGAACTACTAGTTTTCTTTTAACTTCAGAGATTGTATATGTTTTGGCGCATTTTCTATATTTCAAGGAAATCCTTTTGAATGTCGATGCACCTGCGGCGTCTACTATTTTCAGACAACTGTTAGCTAATTTCGTGAATCTATTGGGTACATGATCAGAATCATAAAATAAGGGACATTTTGGCATAAGGTCGTAAACGCCACTTGTGCGTAGGTATTCAATAACTATATACATAAAATACACACACACCACACACACACACACACACATATATATATATATATATATATATATATATATATATATATATATAATATATATATATATATATATATATATATATATATATATATATATATATATATATATTATATTATATATACATATATATATATATATATATATATATTTATATATATTATACTAAAAAGACCTCATCGAACTGGATGGTATGTAGTGGACAACCAGCCCTTATTATCAAATACCTATGAAATGACCGAAGTAGGTCAGATGCATTACTATGTGTGCGCTGGCTTCTTGATCTTTTAATTATATTATCCTGCTTCTCATGTTTGGGCCCACCCTCGTAACCTTGACCGTTCTCTGCACGTTGTTCCAGTTGTTCATTTTCCATGAGGTTTCTTGTGCTTGTGCGTAAATGAGTTTTCTTCATTCGCTGTCTTCGAATCCGTTCCCAGTGTTGCCTGATATTGCATTGTTAGCGCATGTCATGAAGGCATTCTCTACAACCAGACAGGCCTTTTTTTTAGTGTTCCTATTAACAAAATTCATATTTTCCCAGTCAATGTTGTGGTCTTTTCCCCAACGGTGTTTGGCAACTGCCGACGTCTGATTGAAGTGCCTTGTGTTTTGTATGTATTGCTTGCTTAGCTCTATGCAAGATATGTCGCTCTCCCCGTAGTACTGTTCTTCACAGGCTAGCCATACTGCCATATGCAATATCCCCTCTTACCTCTTCCCCCTCTACCAGCTTTCTGTTTTTAACTAATGTATTCCTGATAGTGTTTTTGTAACTACCTATTAATCTGAAATTATCTAGTTTCCTGTTGATGGGTGTAATTATGTTGTGGTCCGGGACTACATAATTTTTTTTCCTTTTCAAATGTTCCTTTTCCCTCCCTTCGTACCGATCCACATCACCGACACCATCTCGAAATGTTAAGTTTTTTCTTCGTTTTGTTTCATCATGGCCGCGAACAGTTTTTGGTCACCGGTTCTTTGCTGTCCACAGTAGTTTACCTGTAAGTTCCCTGCTCACTTTAACGTCGATGTTTTTCATTGTACCAATTGTGAACGATATTCCTTGGACTAAGTAAGTGTGAGTAAGTGTAAAAAGATTGTCCTGGTTTCTGAAGAACGTTGCATAAGCATAGCTGTTCTGAAGTCAGTATGCTCTGTTACAACCTTGATATTTTTGTTATAACCTACATCAACATCCTTTGTTATCAACTGAACTGAAAAAAATTGCCATTAGTTGTTGGATATGTGTTGTTGCGCCTAATACTAACTATTACGGAACCTGTGTGTTAATACATTGCATGGATGAAGATAGATTGATTCATTAACTGCATATTATCTGCATAGGCAGGTTAATTGCTATGGAAAATGTTGTGTGATGTAGGGAAAGGAGATTACGGTTTAGAATATTCGAAGCTGGTTATTCAGTTAGAACTTGGGAAACAGAAAAGTGAACAGGAGAAACATTGGAATGAACTAAATTAAAAAGTCAGTAAGATAAGGTAAAGGAAGTAGGGAGACGGTGATAAAGTTTGCAAAGAGAATAGACTAATATATATCCTAGTTAGGGAAAAATAATTATAAAGTGAAGAAGAGAGTTGTCCTTGTGACGAATAAGCGTATCGTTGTGAATAATGTTTAAAATTTCATAGAAGCTTTTAAAATAAAACATCCATAAATAGCTACGAAACCTTGAAGATTTTTAAAACGTGGATTGACTTGGAGGTTTCAGATTTCTAAAAGCTTATTAGAATTTCAGAGATATCATACATAGCTCAAGAAGGAGAGAAGAAGAATATTTTTTTTTATTACAGGGCAACGTCAGAAGGTGGTCTAGGTCATGTAAAATAATATAAGAGCAGAATCGGTTGTAGATACAGGTGTGGAGACTTGTGAGAATGACTGCAGTTAAATTACAAAAGGTTTTGCTATTGAATCTTGTACAGTCCTTAATGTGAGAGATTTTCCAAACTTCAAGCAAATGTATCTCGTAAGCAAGAGAAGAGTGAGGTCATTTGTGAAATTCGATGACTTTCTCCCATGGCGAACTCTGAGAATAGCTTTGAGATCAATCAGTTTCTTGTCCAGTAATGAATACCTAACAATTATTAAGAGTGTAATTATCAAGAGTATTATGCTAAAAGCTAAAAAAGAAAATAATGTGAATAGTGTGCAGATATCGTAGATTTAAGACTTGGACGCACTAATCAGAAATGGATTGTAAGTGTAACGCAATTTATACCTGTTGAGCTTACAAGCGATTTCAGTGGTACCACGTCATTACCTTGTGTCGATAGATTGTCGGGATGTTAATTGTGGATTGCAACTTACGTTGGGAAATATATCATTGTTTTCCCATGAGCCCCGGTCAACGACATGGATGATCCCACTCACCCGGAACTTAGGGATCGATCCAATATTTGACGTCAGAGCTTCAGCAATCATCAAAACATAGTATAATTAACGTTGCCAGTCATTTGTTAGTTCAGCTAAAGTCATTTGTGTGTGAATATTTCTTTCCCACAAATCAATACTTGATGCACAAGATCACATCCTAACTACTCTGTTAAAGGTGTATGCATGTTACCTTAGTGCTGTCCCATAGCAGAAAATACAACTGCAAAAATATTTTGTCGGATAAGTTGCCACTCATGAAAAAGGGAGATGAAATAATTTTTGGATAGTGAAAAGAAAATTGAAACGACAACAGAAAATTTTTGGCCTTTACCCAGTAATGCTAGAAGTCAAAAATTAAATAGGTAGTCTTTCGTTGAAGGATAGGCGGTGTTAGCTGTTGATAATAAAAGTCTTGAGAAGCAAATGTAGAAGTAAGATTCCGAGTAATTGCATGCAAGGAAAGTGTGTCTAGAATTGAGGCAGCTCTTTTTTTATGTAACTAAGATTTTTTTTCTCTATCTGCCACAGAAGACTAAGCTCCTAAGGCACACTATGAATGTGTTTTAGAATGCATTCCAGTCAAAGATGAATGGCGAAGTGAGACAGAGGAGTAATGTTTGAAACACATGAAAAATCCTCCGTGTAGTAAAAAAAAAAAAAAAACATATCCAAACAGGCTGCGGTTTAACATTATGACTGGATTTCTGGCAGCTGTCCATTTGCCTTGTTATAGAGACAGGGAGACAACCTTTTTGCTCCACGTCAGCGACGAAAACTCACGCATATAACACAAATGTCGAGCTCGACATCCAACAGGTGTGTCGTCGTTATTGAACACTTGGTTTTCGAATCAGTAGGAAGAACCCTATGCCGGGAAAATTACCACGGCTGCTACGTCACATCACGAAGCGTTCACGTTTGTTGAATACTTGTTACATTCAGTGGCAGACAAAATGAAACATATACATGGATTTTACGTGTTCTTTCGTTTCCTGTTCTGGAGGTTGTCCCATACGATTTGATATTTCAAAAAACGACGAGCTTATTTCAGCTAATACTTACCTTATTCATGCTGCTGACTTGTTGACTACCTCAGTCATTTAAAGTGTCGCTTTTCAAGTCTGACTTGCGCCTCCTTCAGTACCAACGTTTTCCATATATATATATATATATATATATATATATATATATATATATATATATATAGATATATATATATATATATATGTGTGTATGATATATATATATTATATATATATATATATTATATATATATATAGAGATAATATAATATATATATATATATATTATATATATATATATATAGATATATATATATATATATATATAGATATATATATATATATATATATATGATAGATATATATATATATATATACATATATATATATATATATATATATATATAATGTTATAATATATATATATATGTATATAATATATACATATAAGATATACATATATTATATTATATTTATATATATATATACTATTCATAGATGTATATATATTTAAATTATATATTATTATATAACCTATAATAATAAATATATATATTATAATTATATATTTACTAAATTATACTTATATATATTTTATATGTGTATAAGTATATATTATTCACTATATAATAATAAACGGGTCTTATGCACATATTTAGAAGTACCTCTTTTCAGACTTATATTCATGAATTGAATCAACCTCCATTATATATATATATACTATTATAAAATAATATATATATATATATTATATATTATATATATATATATATATATCTATAATATATATATATATATATATATGAGGTTATTCAATTTCATGAATATAATGCTGAAAAGAGGTACTTGTAAACATGTGCATAAGCCTGTTTTTTTTATTTGTATCTGGAAATTCATGCGTCATTTTAACTGTGCATGCTGTTTTTACAGCTCTTCATTTTGTTAAGTGTTGTGCTATTCACAACCAACTTTCTTATGTTAGATCACTAGTATGGTATGTTCTATCTTTCTGAATTTTGGTGCTCCTCGCAGGTCTTTGACGAATCCTTCGTTGTTGATATTGATGTCTTTAAAGCATTAGACTAAGTCTGTTTTAAGTACTTTCAAGCAGAATAATCTATTTATGGCCTTACTCTTTATCAGTAATTGCTGATAGCAGAGCTTCTGTTTCTTTCCACTTCTAGTAGCATTCTTCGTTATTGTGGTCTGTCTTACCATGTATTTGTATTTGGCTTTTCTTAACTCCAGTTGTCGTGACTTATGCGTTCGTCTTCAAAAAGAGAAAAACGAATGCTTGATACTTTCGTTGGAACATCAAGATATCTCGTGGAAGTTCAGATGACGTTATTGCGAGGCACTCACTGGCTTGTATCTGCTGCTAATGATTTGCATCTGAGGTCATCTTTGCAGTTCAGTGAATATTCTTGTTTATCGCCAATGTTAATAGAGATTTTCATACGTTTTTTTAACGTTGGTGACCTCTAGGGATCTGTATAAATCAGTTAGGGTGGTATTGAGTGAGATATGGTTGTCTACTTCATCAGAAGTGCAAATTTTGATAAGTTGGTCTTGCATGACTCTCCCACTGCATAATTTGGTAGATGTAGGTAACCCTGCATTTACTGATTCTGAATACTTGACAGTACTTGGTGTAGTTAGTCCAGTTTCCTCTCTCTTAGCATTTAAAAGAAGAGTTTATTCTCTCAGAAAAGTAAGAATCAGTGAAAGCTTTCTTGTATTTAAAGAGGTAATGGTAATCAGGCTTCGGATCCTTTGATTTGGAAATATTGCAGTTATGTTTGGCTCTCTATGTCAGCAGCCTGCCGGGTTTTTCTTGTACACCAGTTAGGCCAAAGTAGTAGTTTTCTATTTTCAAAAATGATATTCATGATTTAGATTGGATTAACTCGGGAACATATCCTATTTGACCATCTTCTACAAATTTTATTTCAGCAGCAGGTAAGCTTCTGTTTTCGCAAGAAACAGAAACTTATCACCGGTTAAATACATATATATACATTTGTCTTTATATTGATAATCTCTCTCTCTCTCTCTCTCTCTCTCTCTCTCTCTCTCTCTCTCTCTTCTCCCAGAACCTCTCTACTCTCTCTCACTTCTTCTCCATTCTCTCTCTCTTTCTCACTCTCTCCATTCCCTGTCAAGATAGTTGCTTCAGTTACATCGTCCAGCATTTTTGACATTTTATAATTCACCACTTCTCATCTCCCATTCCTATTGGGGCTGAAATTGAACTTGATGGGTGTTGGGAGTGTCTCTATTCATCCCAGTAACCTCAAAAACTAATATCTGTCGTTTTTGACATTTTATTTTTACCCCTTTTCACTCCTCCTTCCTATCGGGGCGGAACTTGGACTCGAAGGGCATCAGGAATGTCACTTTCTTCTCTGCAACCTCAAAGACTATGGATTAGACACTAATATCTATAGTTTTCAGAACTTAGAATTAAAGGTCATTGGGAGTGTCACTGTTCATCTCATCTACCTTGAGTAGGCACTAATATATGTAGTTTTTTTTTTAAATGTCTCCCCCTTCCCACCCACTTCTCAGCCCCCTCTCCCCCTCCTATCAGGGTATTGGGAGTGTCACTATTTATCTCAGGTACCTCAAAAACTATGGATTAGATACTAATATCTGTCATTTTCGGTTATTTTTATGTGTCACCTCCTTTCCACCTCGCTCACCCTTTTGGGGCTGAACTTGAACTCAAAGGACATCAGGAGTGCTACTATTCATTTCAGCGACCTCGAAAACTATGGATTAGACACTAATATCTGTCATTTTCGATTATTTGTTTCTTGTCACCCCAGTAGTCCCACCCACACCCACACCCAGGGCTAAACTTGGATTAGAAATCATCGGGAGTGTCACTATTTTTCATAGCGACCTCGAAAACTGTGGATTAAACACTAATACTTGTTGTTTTCGGTAATTTTTATATTTCACCTCCTTCCCACACACACACCCACACCCACACACACACACACACACACACACACACACACACACACACACCTTTACCAAACCAATGGTCCGATTTTAATTCTGTTTTCACCAGACTTAGAATTAAAATCTCATCAAAATCGGTCTAGAAATGTGGATTTGTAATGCGTTCATACCAACAGGCATTTTCCGGTTTATATAGATATTTTTTTCCTTCCTCCCCCCTTCATAAAGGGGTAAAGAAATTTTTGTGGATACAGTAGGTAGGGCAGCTGTGAGCTTTGAAGTGAAAGGTGGGACCGGTAATTCTTGGTCCTTGAAATAGATATTTTGTCATTGGTGGCATCTGATGACTGCACGGTTTTCTGTATTATAAATGCATCTCACCGAATATCCCATTCTTTCCACATGCCCAGACCATCCCATCAGTACTTTCAGCCGCTAATCACGAATGTGACTATATTGAAAATGTTTAGCTCTGCTCATGGCGATCAGCTAACGACCACAACTAGGGAGTTAATTGAACGAAACAACTAAAAAGTCCCGGTTTGCTGGAAAATCGAATTCTAGTCCTTTTGTCAGTGACCCGATCATCCTGACCAATATATATGTGTGTATATATATATATCATATATATATATATATATATATATATATATATATATATAATTTTGAAACCCTCAGAAGCCACTGACTGGAAATTTAAGCTTCCAAAGACCAGAGGGGATCAGTTATTAGAAAAACGGATATCAAATTAATGAACAATAATAAATAATTAATAGCTAAAGCCAGTACTCTAAAGAGAACGATATTTTAATCTTTCAGTGTTTCATCACCAAGTTACCTGAGGCTACAGTTTATCTGGTCTTCAGTTTTGTACATTTGGCTAAAATGTTGGGGGTTCAGTCTCCCTAAACTTTGTGGTGTCGGAAAGGATGTGGTTCATCTAGTTGATGTAAACCTCCCTATTCACTAGTGCACCGAACTTACCATTTTCAAGAGAGCATACGGTAATGACTTTCCCCTGGTACAGCGACTTTATGGCATGAGTAATTTTGTTTATTAATAGGAAGCCATCAAGGGTCTTTATATAATTTATAAAATTTGATACACACACACACACACACACACATATATATATATATAATATATATATATATATGTGTGTGTGTGTGTGTACAACGTATATACATATATATACATATATTATCTATACATATGTTTATAAATATACATAACATAAATACACACACACGCACACACACATAATAAATTTAGTATTAATTTCATAAAATTTTATTTATATATATATATATATATATATATATATATCTATATATATTTAATTATTATAGGGTATATATTATATATATATATAATATATATAATTAATTATTTAAAACAGGCTGAATGAAGAGCATCTTTATTTGCGACTAGTTTCGGAGATTTACTTTCCTCCGTCATCGGGCAATCTATAATGAAAATATTATTTCAATTAAAATCAATGACGTATATAAGTTACATTAAAACATAGCAAAATAAGATAAAATTACATAATTACTATAAGTTACATTAAAATTAACGAAGCAAAATAAAATATAAAAATACACAATTACAAGACATAATAACCTAAACTCGCAGCAAAATCTTAAAATATAGAGAAATACATTGTTTGTTGTCAAAGAGAGCAGAAAAAAATCTAAAAATCTAAAAACACAGCAATTCAACAGACCTTTCATTATTACAAAGAGAAGGTTTATCTCTTATGGTATATAGAGACTCAACCACTCCGAGCTCCATTGCGTTGGTTCTGCAAGTAAGGACTGAGAAGGAATCTACATTGATAGGATGGTCATATTCTTCAGAGTGTTGACGAATGGCACTAAATGGTGGTTTGCTTAATGGCCTATTTGTCCTAACAGATCTTCCGAGATGTTCGAAGATGCGAACCCTGAACTGTCGTTTAGATTTTCCAATGTACATTGCACTACAGCAATGACACTTATACTTATACACAATAGCTGACTGCAGTTCAGTTGGTATCACATCCTTGAACCTGAAGAATTTTTGTAATGTAGATTTAGGCTTAAATATATATATATATATATATATCATATATATATATATATATATATATATATATATATATGCTTACAAAATCACAGTAGATGCACGTGACTTCATAAATAAGCGAATACCACGGGAAAATGATAGTCAGAAATCCAAGCGCTTTCGTCTTTATTCAGACATCGTGAAGGAGCTACTAAAGTACAATTGGAGAGGAAGGCCTCAGGTAC
>NC_087217.1:2823292-2835792 GCF_015104395.2 Macrobrachium nipponense | reverse complement strand
GAGACAGATTAGAACGCAACATTCTTTACTTCGTCTACAATAGAATTTCAAGCAAAAATATTTCGAAATATAATATAAAGCATTTGTTAATTTACCGGTAATAAAGTAACTCATTCCTATATTAATTGAACGAGAGAAAAAAAAAAAAAACGCCGCCTTAGTGTTTCATCACTTTGGCAAGCGTCACCTCCTAAGTGCTTACTTAACATTGCGGAAGCTTAACAGGACGCCGTGTTTAGTATTACCGTTGATTCACATCAGCCGTGCATTTGATGTTTAGGCCAGTCCCTTACGACGCTCCTGATTGGCTGTTTACAAGCCAGTCACAGGGCTGGGAACTCTCGTGAGTTCACATGGGTAGGATCTATGTTCCACCTCTCCTGAGGTATACCTCTTTCAGGAGAGGTGGTACTAAAATCCTACCCATGTGAACTCTCGAGTGAGACTGAGACTTTCCACCCAGTGAGTGGCTTATCAACAGCCAATCAGGAGCGTCTTAAAGGACTGGCCTAGACATCAAAGGCACGTTGATGTGAATCTACTATAGCCCCTCGTGGATCGAAGTACAATATACATCAGATTCTATATTGTGTGGTCGACAAATTATATTAATAATAAACGAGATCTTTAATCCCCGAGGGGCTAGTACTAAACACGATGTCCCATTCGCATTCCGCCATGTTTATTTCTATATTAGCACCTCGGAGGTGATGCGTAGATAACATGCCAACGTAGCCCCGATCTCTACTCCATTTCTGATTCGGATAACCCTAGTTTCGTAGACTATGTCATTAAAAAATCACTCTGATTTTCTACCTGTTTTGAACGTAATGTAGTTACCGTTAGCGTTGCTCGTTATATTTCCTGGGATTTCCTTTAATGCGACGTAGAACTTTGTTATAAGTTGATTCAGGTTGTACGAGTATAATTATTAGGTACCGCGTTTCTGTGCGATGTAGACGCACATACTGACATTCAAGCGGTCTCTAGAATAGATAGTAGCTGTAACTAATCCAGGTTATTCCTCGCCACATGGTCCTTTCCCGTAAGCTGTTACGATACCTTGTGCTTCCCAGCGGGAGATTTCGACGAACAGGAAAATTCATGCAGATTACATTAGCGTTACGTAACACTCTTATTATGACTGAAATTTGGTTTGAAGACGGGAAAAAAAGAATATGTTTGCAGAAGTGATACGACATAAAGTAAGAGTTCGATGTTAGAAAATAGGAGAGGAGCGAGAAAAGGAAAATGATAAATATCTGGTCAGTCTTGAAAATATACGTGATACGAAAAGGTTTTCCATCACATAAAAAAAAAAAAAAATAATGTTATGGTGAGAGTAGGAAAAAAAATAGTGAAAAAATAACATTTAGTTGTATTACTTTGCCTGACATAAAAGTAGCTATCTAAAGGTTTAAGATAACTGGCAAAAAAAAAAAGGTCTTTATTTTTAACTTCGATTTTAGCTATTGTTTTTTTTTTTTCAGTTTATGAAGCCACGTGGTAAGTTACCGTTATAAATGTTTATATTTCTCTTTTCTTTGAAAGGAAAACATTATTAAGGTGGTGAATCATGAAATGTTGCTAACATACTGCGCATCCAACTAAATGCAGTTCCCCCTGAATGTTGCGAGAAAACGCCTACTCTTGCAATGGCTAACCGTACCAAAGAACGGAAGGCTTAAAAATACTTTTTCTGGTGATGTTGCTGTTTTCGGAGGATTTTCCAGAATTCAGCCGACATTTTAGAAAAATGTTTGCCACTGTATTTTCTCTTCGTTGGTTTACTAACTGTTTTGACTTAAGAAGTTTTGATCTTTTTTATTTTTACAATTAAGAAATATTCTACTAAATGTGGTTGGATTAAACATTACTCTAAAAACCAGTGAAATGGCGCACCTAAGTGACAGCAAGGAAATGGCCAAGACATTACCCGCCTCTGATCATGAAGCATGAAATGTAATTTGGGTTAGCATTTATAAAAAATATAATTAGGAAAATTCTCCGAATAAAACTTTTGAAGTCGTGACAGTTAATTCGATCTAACACATGTGCGAACGAGGTCAGATTATTTTTTGTGGATGGATGAGGAGGGGGGGGGGGGGGTGCCGGTGGCCGATATTGACTAACACAATATGAGCCCTAATGACTAGTATGTTAGGATAATAATGCTTTGCAGTTATATTTAAAGAAATATTAATTACGAATCAGTCAAAATATTTTTGAGATGTAGGCCTATACATTTTTTGTTTTTTTTTTTTTAAATGATTTTTATAAAAATATGCTACGGGAAATATCGTACCTCATTACATTGCAATAGATTATTTGAAACAATTATTTTGCTTTATGTCAAACCGTCATACGTTACAATTTCTAAAATTACCGACAAGCACTTGAAGTAATCTTTGCCACTGTCAGTCAATAGTAAAGTTTTGGTAGTTAAACTTAGAAGAACTGAAATGTTCAAAAGTTTAACGTGAATTAACAGTCACTCCAGAACATAATGGCACCGTCGATATAAATATATATATATATATATAGATATATATATATATATATATATATATATATAGATATATATATATATATATATATCATAATCATATATATATATATATATATAGATATAGATATAGATTATAATATATATATATAGATATATATATATATATAGTATAGATATATATATATATATATATTTATATATATAGATATATATATCCTATATATATATAGATATAGATATATATATATATATATATATATATATATATATATATATATATATATATCTATATATATATATATATATATATATATATATAGATATATATATATATATATATATATATATATATATATATATATATATATATATATATATATATATAGATATATATTATAGATATATATATATATATATATATATATTATATACTATATATATATATATATATATATATATATATATAATATATATATATAAATATATATATATATATATACATAAATTTTTTTTGCTAGGTGTTTAATCAATAGTTGAGCAAATAAACCGAAGTTTGAAGGTGTTCTGAATGATCATACATATAAATATGTATTTGTTAGTCAGAAACTTCGACCAGTTTCGTCGCTACACTTTTGAGAACTTCAGATAATTAATATCGTGTTTGAAAGCTGAATTATCGAGTTATTTATGTACAATTCAGTGTTACAAATATACTTCTGTAGATTATTTTGTTCACACATCTTTAAATAGAATTACGTCTTATAATGGATTTTCCAGTTTTAAAGCAATAAGACTGGTCATAAAATACCTTGCTCTTCAGTTATGTATTTGTTTAGTTAGGGTTAGCATATTACTTGAATGTTCATCTGTTTCTTTCTTATTTCGAAGCAAGAACAAAGTTACATGCCATTTTTATACCTTCTGTAAATTGGCGATTCTTTGGGAAAAATTTTCAGTCAGTTGAATGAGGCCTTACCTATTACTGAATTCTATTGATGGACATGCTCTAAGTCAATTATGATACACCAATTTCCTTTCAAGATTTAAATTAGGTAACTTTTTTTATTTATTTACTTGGTCCGGAGACGTCCTCAAGATCCTGACATTCTCAGGTCCTCTTTGGCAAGGTACATCCTACAGAAGAACTTGAGAACCAGTATAAAAAGAGGTTTTCACCATCATAGCCTTCAGAACACAAGTCTATCTATCTGTGGAAGTGCCGTGTCTTGGACGTTGGCGGTCATTTGCCTCCACCTGTCTCGATGTCTAACCGCTTGTATTAGTTGATTTACAGTGTAATCTCCATCCAAGTCACCCACCAAGATGTCCAAGTATTTTACTCTTTGCGTTCACACAAGTAAAGCTTAAAAAAAAAAAGAAGAACTTTGGACGACGCATTAACTGTCAAATCATCATGCATGGCCTATTGATGTTGCATATAATAACATCAACAGCATTGTAACAAAATAAGCGGAGTCTACCTTCTGCGATATCAAAAGAGATCTTCGGAAGGTACTTGCGTCTTTTGTAGCCATTTACTACCCGTTTCCGTTCTATATAATTGTGTGAAAATTCCAGTCATATGATACAAAGAGGCAGCGAAATAATAACACACGCACTTGTTTCGCACGCTGCTTGGTTCTCTTCATTTCTGTAGTATGATGTTTATCAGGATTCTATTTTAAGCGAGAAGTGTGCTTCAGGAAGATGAAATAAAAAACACTCACAGACTATAACCGGTAATTCTAGCTTAGTGCTTAAGGAAAGAACAGGTGCAAAAATGATAAGAAAAAAATTACAACTTTAGATCACATTTGTTTGCTATTTTACTTGTTTTCATGGGAGAGAGAGAGAGAGAGAGAGAGAGAGAGAGAGAGAGAGAGAGAGAGAGAATGGACTGTCCCGCAACCCAAATTTTATTTTTTTACTTTTATTTAGATATATTAGAAATACAATATTTACGTTATTTTAGCTATTAAAATTTTGAACACAATATTGTTTTTGTAACAATTTTCTTCTACTTCTTTAATTTGGATATAATCGAGGACCTTTAATTACTAAATGTTCGTCCGCTCCGGGACTTGAAGCTTTGTATTCCGCTGAACATGAATAAAGTTTTTGACGCAAAGTTGCATCGAACTAAGTTTGTTTGGACAGTGTATCAGTTGGAACTTTCCCCCAAAAATGCTTGGATTATCTCTGTTAGGAAAAATTCTCTCTCTCTCTCTCTCTCTCTCTCTCTCTCTCTCTCTCTCTCTCTCTCTTTGTGTGTGTCACGATGCTGTATATAGTATCTTTAATGGCCTCCTCACGTATTTCTCGAAATAAATGGAAACAATAAAGAAATGCAGAAATGGCAGTTTTTGCAAAGGATTATAATAAAAAAAAAAAAAGTATTTTTCGAAGATTATTTAGGGGATATTGGCAAGGGAAGTGTTCGCTGCAAATAATTGAGCTGAAATTGTTTGTGTTTGGCATGAAGTTTGACATTATGACCAGGATAGATGGTAATTTGGCAGTAAACTGATCGTTGTTATATATTCTTGCATTCATTTTCGCTTACTCCGGGAGTAAGCCTACAGACTACTTTGTTGTTGCTATAGCTGTTTCTTGTTGGGGGGTTAGGAAAGGTCTATGGAAGAGCGTAATAAGGTCTGAAAAGGGTGTTTTGTGTTGAGTTAAAGATACAGGAGTCGTAGGATACGATTTTATGATTTATTTATTAGAATGAAAATGTAAAAAGATAAATGATGTGCATGTTAAACAGTAAAAAAAAAATATTTCTTATAAAACATGTCGCATTTATTTTAATTTTCGTTGAAAAAACAAGGCTCTATTTGACCAAAGACTTTAGCACGTTTTGATTTATATGAACGTGTTTAATTTGCGTCCTTTTTTATTTGATCCTTATTGTTAGTATGAGTAGTACTAAGTATGAGTATTAATTATGACGACCACTTCACGTTAAGTTAGGAATATAATGTTTACGACTAATGCGTAACGGGAAAATCTTACACGCATCCTGAGTAAGCTGGAGGCCGGATCACGCCTTTTTTTATTGTTACTCCATAATCTTATGCCCTTGGTTACACAATGTATAAAAGAAAAGTATTATTTCACCACAATCTTTTGACTTCGGTTACACTATATCGAGGGAAAATTGCCGCTAGTAACGATATTGTTGTCTGAGAAGCAAATTATTAGATTACCACTTTGTCACTTACCCGCAAGGAATACAATAATCAGTCGGTGCTATAATAGCGTTTCCTGACTTCATTGCTCAGGTGGGTGTATTCTTCTCTCATCTAACCTCATCCTTCAAAGGATATAGTCATTATCATTCAAGTGAAAGCGGAAGTCATCATAGATTCATTTTTAGCCACCTTTTTCCACCTTTGTCAAAAAATATTTCGACAGAATTTAGATTATTTTTTTTTTCATAAGTTAAGTCAGTTGATAAGAGTCTTCCAACTCTGTTAGGCCGGGATGGGGTTGGTACCTGCCGTCAGTGCGTCTCACGTAGTGGACTAAAGTGTTTGCATCGTCCCTGTGGCCCCTAGCTGCTTTTTTTTTTTTTTTTTTTGTGCCATGTTACAAGCTCAACTGTTCATTCTTGGTGTGACTGTGAGGTTCTCTCCCAGTGACACTTTACTTCCTCGTACATCATTTCAGTTTTCTGGGTCTCTTTATCTTGCTGTCCAACGACCTCATCTCTTGGTCCAAAGTGCTCCACGAATTCTCTTCCCGTAGAGGGAGATAGTGCCAGCAATGAAATTCATGTTCGTACCCTGTAGGCGTTACTCAAGGTTCTTTGCTGTGTCCCTTCGGCCCCTAGCTGCAATTCCTTTCAATCCTTTTTTTTTAAATCCTTTTACTGTACTCCGCTCTTATTTTCGTACCTCCGTCGTACTTTCCACATTCTCCTTACAATCGTTCATAGTGCAGTTGTGAGGTTTTCCTGCTGTTGCACCTTTAAAACTTTTCTGCTCTCACATTCCTTTTCATAGTTGAATGACCTCATAGGTCCCAGCTCTTGGCCTTTGGCCTAATTTCTATATTTCATTCTCAAGAATCCCCAGTTAGTCTCCGAGTGTAATAAACAGAAGGATATTTAATAAATAAATTTGTTTCTTACATATTCCTCCTAGCTAATCTGTTATGTATACAAGAAGTGTTAGTACGAAAAGGAAGAGAGAGTTGGATAATGACAACCGAATGACTAATTGCAAAAGTGCCTTAAAAGTTTAGATAGCTTATTTCATGTAATTCATATCAGGTTAGGTAGGTAGAAAATTGTGCCAGGCGATGTTTTTACCACCTCTAAAGACCAAAATAATTTTTTATGGCATGAAAAGTAAATGATATATGTACACGAAACCTTTGGGAGAAACAAACCTTGAGTCATTCTCGTGTGGAATAAGCATAGAGAGTACATATCTGGAGTTGCGATCTCTATACCAGTACTACATAGTTCGGTGGTCTTCCACCAGGGCGGCGTTACAAAGCCTTGCGGCCATTTTTAAAGGTCTACTAACCCACATTGCGAATTTTTTTTATTGTTTATGTTTAATGAGTAAGTGTTTAGCAAATTTTTCAGGTCTAGTGAGTAAGTGTTTAATGAATGTTTATGAGTAAATGTTTAGTTCAGGGTTTAGTGAATGTTTACTGAATGTTTAGTGATTTGTGAATGTTATTGAATCTTTATTATGCAAGTATTCAGTGAATGTTTAGTCAGTATTTAGGGTTTTAATGAATGCTTCGTGAATGTTTAGTGGGTAAGTACTCGATGAATGTTTAGTGAGTGTATAGTGCATGTTAGAGTAAATATTCAGTGAATGTTTAGTAGTGTTTAGAGCTGAGTGAAAATGTTATGTGAATGTTAGTGTTAAACAACTGTTTAGTGCATAAGCATTCAGTGAATGTTTAGTAAATTTAATGAATATTGAGTGTTCCAAGTGTTTAGTGAGTGTCTAGGGTTTAGTGAAGGTTTAGTGCATGTTAGTGTTTAGTGAATGAATGTTTGGTGTGTATGTTTAGTTAGTGTTTAGAGTTTAGTGAAAATGTCTTGTGATTGTTAGTGTTCAGTGAATGTTTAGTGTGTAAGTGTTTATTTTGTGTTTAGTGAGTGATGAGTGGATGTTCATTCACTGTTTAATAAGTGTTTAGGGGTTCAATGAGCATTTAGCGTTCAATGATTATTTAGTTTTTAGTGAGTGTTTAGGGTTTAGTGAGTTTTTAGTATATAGTGAATGCTTAGTGAATATTTAGTGAGTGTTCAGTGTACAGAGTAGAGAGTACTAAGTGGATGTTTAGTGTATAGTCAGTGCTTAGTGAATGCTTATTGATTGTTTAGTGTTTAATGAATGTTTAGGATCAAGTGGATGTTTAGTGAATGTTTACTGTATTAGAGGTATAGTGAGTATATAGTGAGTGCTTAGTGTTTTACTAGAGTTTAGTGAGTGTTTAGTTTATTGTGAGTGCTTAGTGATTGTTGACTATCCAGTGAGGTTTAATTATTGAGTGAGTGTATGTGAAGTGTAAGTGTTTAGTGAGTGTATAGCAAGTGTGTCTGTATAGTGAGTGTAAGTGTATAGTAACTATGACTGTTTAGTGAGTCAAAGTGTATTGTGAATGTTAGTGTTTAGTGATTATACATTACTGTTTAGTTAGTGCTTAGTGACTGTATGCTAAAAAAAGTCCTGTAGTTTGCATGAACCATTTATGCTAGACACTGCTTAGATCCAACAGCAGATGCTTAGGCCTTGACCACAATGGTTGGAGTGCTTAGGCCAGCCTGTTTTTGTAAGGTAATTTTTCTCTGTGAAATTGGGTCAAGCCATATAATAATAATAATATAATAATAATAGTAAACAGATAAAAGTCATAGTAGTAATAAAAATAATAAAAGTAATAAAATATAGTACCATGAGCTGGACCGAGACCTTCCAATATGGCCGCACGAGGTCACACGTTAGGCAGGGAGATCGCTACTCCAGTGACGTACGCTCTATGGGAATAAGGCCGTATTTTCACATATCATTTGTTTTCATTTGTTTTGGTAAATGTAAAGCCATAAGGCTTGTCATGCTACTCCATACTGAAATCGCACATGATTCTCTTCTACATTTGTCCATTCTGAAAAGTTGCTTCTAATCTCTAGAGCAGTGGCGGAGAATGATTATTGTTCAGTCCAGTAATTCTGCTCAGTGAAGTGCTTATTGGATAACATTCTGTGACTGAAATGGGTATGAGACACACTGATTCGGTTGAAGAGTTTTGATGGAATTTTACATAAGAACACTCTCAAATTTATTTTTATCAAATCTGATAAAACCTTGTCATATTCTTATTTCTTTATTTGTTGAAAATGGACTTAAAAGTAGCCATTTTCCACGATTTCGATGTTTATAATTACATGTCTCTCAATGTTTAACCATATTTGTTCCAGCGTGCGTTAAAATATGTCAGAGTTACATAAAAGAAAAGTTCTGTATGAAATAGTCTATATCAGAAACGTTGTTATTGATTTTGGGGTCTGTTGACATCTTTTGTCAGTCTTTAAACTTAGCAGAATTATTAACAGTCAAAGAATATACTGAGGTCGAAGATTGGGTTAAAAAGTGAGCTTTCATTCGGATCACCCAGAAAATATGTGAAATATAACGATGCTATTCAGGCATCTTGCATTCAAACAATCATCATCAAGTTGCTGAACATTTCTGAGTGCATTTTCAAAAAATGCTCCGAAGTTTCTTCTGCGCAGTCAACCTTTCTGTACAGCCGAACAATGTCCAGTCTGGTCACCCGACTGAGCTACAGCAGTTTTCGCTCATACAGAGCATCCTAGGCAGTGAGGCAGGAAGATCTAAATTGTGGGAAAGATGGGAAAATGAGGCGTTTGTTCCCGAAACGACTTAATCTCTATTTTTGCAGTGTCACCAGCTGAATCTGTCGTTATTATTATATTTCTACGATTATTTTTTATTACTGGTAATTTTGTTTCATATTATTACTGTGATTATTACCAATATAGAGTTTTGCTACTTTAAATGTTCGTATTTAGCCTTCTGGACATCACTACTGTAACCAGCTAAGGTCCCCAGCTGGAATCTGATTATATGCACTATGTTCAATAATTGCTATTAATTTTAAATGTTTTTTTTCACTACTATTCTCAATATAATTAATGTTATTACCATTTTTATGAATACTATCTTTTATACTTCATCAGCAACAGTGTGGATATTGCCGATTTATTGCTATTATTATTGTTGTATATATATATATATATATATATATATATATATATATATATATATATATATATATATATATATATATATATATATAAATAAAAGTGTGTGCTTTGATATATATTAAAAGAGTATAATCACGAACTATATTTCTACACACATTGGGTTCATGTTGTGTCACCAGTGTTCGCCACGCTGAGAATTTTCAATTTTGTATAAAAAATTATATTTTTTCACCTGGACCTGACTTACACTTGTGTTAATCTGCGTTTTTACGATTTTGTGTGTGTGTGTGTGATTTTCTAGTTTTCTGTAACTGACAAATGTTTGTCCGAAGCAGCGTTGCTCACGGTACATTTTTAAAAAGTTCGATATAGGGAACGTGATGTGTTTGTTACTGAAGTCTTATTTTTGCTTTATGTAAGATCAAGTAAATATAAGCTCTCCCAATTTTGACCAATTGAAGAATTTAATCAAAACAATATTGATTTGCTACTGTTTCACAAAACCTATAAAATTAGTCATTGTGGTTTCTTTCTTTCCACATAAATTCGTTTAAGTAAGAGTTCAACAATTCCCTTCTGCATCCGAGCATGCGTTTTATTCGTATTTTGTGTTTATTCCAATAACTCTCGATCGATTGTGTATGAACTCCGGTAGCTCTATCAACGAAATTTAACGAGTGATTTACAGTATGATGAGCGAATCCTAGGTCCCTTTGAATGTTGCAATATGCTCCCCACTGATCACTGTGAATTTGGCATAACTATTTTCTTAATTATCGGTAATAGCGTTTCGGCATTACGCGAATAGACTATCTCCATATAACCCAAAGCTGGTGACGAAGATGGGTTAACTATCCCAAATAACCAAATTGAATTCTGAGGAGCGCGTCCCCTGTGTTGTTTTGGTTTGTGGCTGAAGCAAGACTCATCCATTTGCACTGCTATTCCTGGCCCACCAAGTCTAATAGGGTTTCTTTCAAAATATTTCTCGCAAACTTCACGAAAAAAAAACTGAACATATCAATGACTGTCTTTTTTGAAACATTCAAAAACTGTGTGGTTTGCAATACACTCAAATCCTGACACCAGTAGAAAATGCCTTCTATCCACTTTTGCAATGAAAGCTTTGATCGATAAAAAAAAAACGAATCTTTACGAATTGTATTTGGCGCAGTTCTGGACTAGGCACTTCCAGACGTATTTATCTGCAATTGAAGACAGTTTCGTCCACTTCATCAAACTTTTACATAGAGGACATTTTAGTTCTTTCCTCAGAAGATTCTTCTGCTTCATCCAGTTTATTGCAGGAAGCGGGTCTTCAACCACCAATGGCTTAATGATTTGTCCATATAGAGAACGGTCCATGTTTGGAGGCTCTATATTTTGTATTAAAGTAAAATGTTGAAGTAAAACAAACGAAAGTTCAACGATCGACTATTTTCTCAAATAGGAAACTGTTTTACTAACAGTTAACAGAAACCAACTTGTTAAAGATTAGTATCCAATTATGTGTTTAGAAACAAAAACAATCAATGATTTAACAATGAAAACTGAAAACAAATCGTTAAAACATCGGGTATTTCTAAATAGAGCAAGTAAAGATAAGCACTCCCCAATATGGACCAAGTAAAGATAAGCACCCCGGGAGTGCTGATCCGATAAACTAACTAAAAATCTAATGAGCTTGATAACTTATAAGGAAACATTTGACTATTGCCTTAATCCAGGCCTTTGAAGGGTTGGTAACGAGAGAAATATACTGTTTTATGGTAATTGGCTGATTACCTTACTAGCCATTGTTGTCGCCTCAGAGAAACGCAACGCTAGATGGAAACTCAAATGCCTTCCTGACTTGTGAGACTGTGTCACTGTGTACAGGTTATTTGACGTTTGGACTCTTATAAGTGAAGTGTGTTGACTTCTATTCTACAGCGTAGTAACGGTGGTAAGACCTTGTTAATGTTCGTATTTTGACGCTGGCAAAATGTGTTATATGCAGATAGTTTATATATGTTTATGTGTGTGTACATTCCTTGACAATGAATTAGTTTAAAGACGAAAGATCTTGTAATCAGTCTTTTCACTATACGTGTGTGCATATTCTCTTAATATTTTTCATACCCGTGTTAGACACCCATTCATACACAAATTCCGTATACACCTGAAGTGTACTAGAGAAAGTATTAAGCTTTGGGTACGGAGGTCGTGTAAGTAGCAGTAAAAACATAATCATAGATATTAACGTTGTCTTAAATTGTGGATTTGTAAATATTCAGTCTGTTGATAATAAAACACTCCAAATGATAAGGAATCACTGCAAATGCGGGAGATAATAAATAAAGTCTCCTGATATAATATCGCCAGCTGAAACGTGGGTGAAATATTTCTATGCCGCCATGATAAATGAAATGACCGCTCGTACTCAAACCTCCGAGAGAATGTATTGTGGGGGCGGGGGGTGGAGTTTGGCTCTGCTATAAGCAGCTGCTTTCATCATGAAATAATAAATAGAACCCTGATGAAACTAGTTATAGATGCGTTGAGTTACGTTTTCAAGTAATTTAGTTCGGGAATCTAATTGATTGTGGTTACAGACCTCCATGATCAAGTGAAATGTTATTGGCGTACTTCTGAAAATGATCGACACCATCTGCTACAGAAGTCTGAATCCGTGGGGACTTCAATTTGTGGATGAGAAATCAGAAAGCCATAACAATTTGTCTTGGGATTAGT
>NC_087217.1:2773292-2808292 GCF_015104395.2 Macrobrachium nipponense | reverse complement strand
ATTTTTACACAACAGAAAGCAGATAGTTATTGCAAACGATGAGAAATCGGATGAAGCTAAGGTAATGTCCGGTGTGCCACAAGGTTCGGTGCTAGCTGCATTGTTGTTTGTTATTATGATTGCAGACATAGACAGTAATGTTAAGGACTTGGTAGTGAGTAGTTTTGCCGATGACACAAGAATAAGTAGAAAAATTACTTGTGAGGAAGATAGGAACGCGCTACAAAGAGACCTTAAAGTATTTGAATGGGCAGAGTTAAATAGGATGGTATTTAACTCTGATAAATTTTAATCAGTAAATTATAGAGATAGAGAAGGAAAGCTATATGCATATAGGGGACCTGATAACAAGACAATCACTAAAAAAGCAGTTAAAGAACTTGGTGTGATGTTGAATAGGAACATGTTATGCAGTGATCAAATAGCAATTGTATTGGCAAAATGCAAAGCACAAATGGGAATATTGTTACGGTACTTCAAAACAAGAAAACTGAACAGATGATTGTTTTATAAAACGTTTGTTCGTAGTCCACTTGAATATTGCAATATATTATGGTACCCACACTACCAAAAGGATCTTGCACAAATAGAGAGTGTACAAAGGTCCTTTACAGCTAGAATAGAAGAAGTTAAAGATCTTGACTACTAGGAAAGACTACAATTTTTTTAATTATTTAGTCTAGAAAGGAGAGGAGAACGCTACATGAAAATTCAGGCATGGAAACAGAGAGAAGGAATTGCCGAAAACATCATGGCAGTAAAAATATCAGAAAGAGCAAGCAGAGGTAGATTAATAATGCCCAAAACTATACCAGGAAAACTAAATTAAGCACACAGGACATTAATCCACTACGCACCAGCATCAATAATGCAGCGTCTTTTCAGTACGTTGCCAGCTCATCTGAGGAATCAGGAGGGTGGATGTGTTTAAGAATAAGCCCAACAAATACCTAAGGTGCATCCCAAACCACCCAAGATTGGAAGATGCAAAATATACTGGAAGATGCATTAGCAATTCTCTGGTAGACATTATAGAGGTGCCTCACACTGAGGGACCTGGGGCAACCTGAACAAGATGTAAGGTCTGTAAGGTAAGGTCCACCCTTCACCTGCTGCATTCCCCCCCCCTTGAGTGAGGGAAACTTATTCCTTTTTTCCGCCTTCCAAAGCAACCTTTTCTTGGGTGAGTCTTCCACTAAACAGCTTTACTACCTCACTAGCAAATTCCCGAGATTATAATAATAGGTATTGCACCAGCCCCGGTATTTTTTCCGCGCCCCCTATATTAGGTTAGGTTAGGTTAGTTAAAAGAAGTATCATATAGTTAACTTGGATGTAGGAAAATTGAGATGATTTTCAAGGAGATTCTATGGTTAGTTTTTAAGACATGGCATCCCACTTTTTTCTGGGAAGGTTTTGGTACGCAGTTACAGTTTGGGAATATGCTCACTCTCCCATGGCACTCAGCCTTGGAAACATCTCCAGTCCTAACACACCCCCAAACACTTCTCAGTCCTTCCATTAATGTAAGAAGTGTTACTAACATTTACTTAGGCCTTGCAGGATTGCATTCCTATGGAGAGTGTTTTTTTTAACTTTATAATAAAAAAAAATTGTCATATCTTTGGACTCTTATCTAATGTCGAGTTCCAAATAATGAAGATCTGGGTAATTGAGAGATTAATGTGATATATATATATATATATATATATATAGATATATATACCTATATATTATATATATATATATATATATAATATATATACTATCTATATATAAAGTGTAATTGTAATAGCCAACTCTCCAATTTATGGCTCACAAGTGGTCAGTGAGGCAATTTTCGTTGGTCATCTGTGCTAGTAGTTTTCGCAATCTTAGGGACGTTATTCTTTACTTGGACTGTTTTTATTGGTATTTTACTTTAATACAAAAACCCGAAATTGGAATTTTTATGCAGTGCACTTAAATCTCCGTAATAGCGTAAATTATCCTAAAATAATATCTATCTAGCTTACTGCTATTGCAGCATTTACCAGTGAATGCTCTGACCACTTGATATTAGTATTAGTTCTGTGTTTCTGATAAGCTAGTGGAGCTCCTAATCGGATTTTGTTTGTCCTAGTTTATTTTGGGTAAGGATGAGTAACATATTTGGAATAGCCTATGTTTTCTCACTGGGAAGTGGAGGGACATGAAAAATGCTGAAACCGCGTTTGTATTTTTGTTAAAAGCTTTACCAATTAAGTGGGATTTTGGGGTTCTAACAGTGCTTGAAAAAGTGGGTTCAGTTCATAGTCATTGCTATTTTGCTCTAGACATATAACTTTTTCCTGTTTTTATTTTAGTATTTTGATTGTAACATTATAGTATTTTCAAGATAATACTGGAACCCTTTACTTCCTACGATGTTGGAGAACCACAGCAAGAAAATGGGGTGTTTATGTAGGTTAAACTACAAAAAGTGAAATGATAGATATATAATAACATTCCCATGATAACCTACTTCAGAGGTTGCAAGCCTGATTACTGTAAGGTTAATTGAACATTGTTCATTTGATACATTTTCACTGTAGTCATAATAGTATTTTGGATTAGCTTTGGTGTGATGTGTTTAAAATAAAAAGGAAGTGTTCAAATATTCAAATATTAAAATTCAGTGCCCTAGTCAAGTTTTATGAACCCCCCCCCCCCCCCTCCTCCAGCTTAGCAATAACCCAGTGGCCTAGGTAGGTTAGATTTGATAGAAAAGGTTCCAGGATGCAGCCCTTGAACCTCCCCCTTCATGGCTAGGGTTTTGGTACCCTGGGTCAAGTTAGGTTTGAGGGGAGGGTTCTCTTGCAATGGCCAATGCAAATCCTACCATAGCAAAAAGGTAAGGACTTAGCTCAATAGGTTATGTTTTGTCTTTGCAGTCCCCAAATTGCTGGGTATGTTGTTCCTGGTGGGATAATTGCGCCTTTGAGGTGGATTCCTGGAGTATTGTTGCTTATGATGTGGTTGCTTTTCTCTGATGGCTTGTTTCTCTTGATGGAGTTACTATTCTGTAATTACTTGTTGCTGGTGGTGGTGGCATCGCTCCTGTCGGTGTGCTGAAGTAATATGAAGTCTGCAGCTTTTTGAATGATGATGGGTGCTGAGAGGTGATAAACATTGCTTCAGTAATGTGCGACTTCTTTAAGTTTGGTCTCTTTGTGAATTGTTTGGGTTTGTTTGAGTAGCTTGTGCAATGGTGTACTCATGTTCTTTAACTTCAGTGAAATTGGAATATCGACACCCTGGTTTCATTGAAATAGTAGGATATTTCAAAGTGTAGAGGTAGTCCTTTTAAATTAAGTGTGGAGCCATCAGTGTTGCTCCTGGCAAGAAAATTTGTTAATGATCACATTTGTGGTGGCCTCTCTGCAGGTCCTGGATGCCCTGATAATATAGTTTAAGAAGGATCTGGATAGGGTGGACTTACTGAAGATTCATAATTTAAATCTGGGGATTTGGTTAGTAGGGTTGGCTTCTCTCTTGATGCATTGCTCTCCTCTCAGTACTTGTTGTACATGGTAATCTCCATTGATTGTCAGGAGCTTAGAGGATATGACAAAGTTTGCTGAGGGTCTCAGGCCAACTAATGCAGTATGTTAGAATGTTAAGAGCCCTGTTCATAAAAGGGGCTGTAACACATCTTTTGAATGAAACTTGGCACTCCCATCTATCACTGAAGGAGCAACCCAATCATTGGATTTTGTTAATGCCTTGCTTGGAAATGTCCATTTCTAAGAAGGGAAGGTGTCCCTTGACACTGTACTCTTAGGGGAAAGCTAGGCAGAGATTCTCTCAAAGGTGGTAATCACTGCTATTTCCATCAAAAGTAGTGGTGATGAAGACTTCATCAAGATATGTCATATATATTTGGAGGGGAGGTGTTACAGATGTTTCTGTCTATGTAAGTCATATACCATATCTATTTGAGAGAAACTGGGCCATCTCCATGCTGGTTTTTGATGTCTTTAAGAGTTGCATAATTCTGGCAGGTCACTTCTATATACATCATAGTGATGTTGATGATGTTCTTTAAAGAAACACCATGAATATGGATTTTACATTCAAGAACACAATGCCGCTGTGTGGAGGACTTATTTGAAGCATGTCAGTAAATTCGGTAGCTGATGAAACTCATAGATCTGTGTGCACATTGAGGAAGAATTTCAACATCTTGTTAACTTGGTAGGTTAATGGTTAACTTGAGAGTTAGTGGGCCTGAGAGGATTGCTTAGTTTGTGCATCTTACCAGTACCATAACAGTAACCAAGTGCATAGTCCCCAATTACTTGTTCGAAATGCTTTATAGTGTGTGTACACATTCCCACTAGGGTTGTTCTAGAGAACTGGAATTAGCTGGGTTGTCTAGAAATCTGTCCAAGAGCTTATTGGCAGCCTTCCTCAGTTCCCAACTAAGTATCTTGATCCTGCATTTACCCTTATGTTGAGATAATCAACCAATGCACAAGTAATAGGAAGACAAAAAACTTTAGTCATTGTTTATAATAGGTTTTCAAGTAATTTCAGTTAAATTTTTCTAAAGTTCTTGGACCATGGCAAGATAACCTGGCATTTATAGAAATATTTGGTGCAAGCAAGGCATATGTATATATTGTCTATATAAAATCTTAGTGCAATGTTATTGTCACCATAATCAATTACTTTTTTACAGTAGAACCACGGTTTTTGTACATAATCCATTCCAGAATGTCCCACGAAGTCTGAAATATACAAAATCCGAAATAATAATATCTATAAAGAATAATGGAAATACAATTAATGTGTTCCAGGCACCCAAAAATATTAACAAAAATAAGTTTTATAGGGAATAATCAGTGTTTTACATACAAAAAACTACGAGAAATAAATATAAATGACTAATGAAATTAATAAATCAGCATTTAACATCACTCTTACTTTTATGGAAGACTCTTGTTAGTGTATGGAAGATGGAGAGGGGGGGAAATTCCCCCTCCAGAAGGCCTTCAGGTATCAAGGATCTATCTTAGGTTACTCCTTTTCGAATCTTACAGGCACTATCTGAGGTTGCTTCCCCTATTCATTTTTTATTGGCACTAGGACCAGCTTGAGAGTCACTGGACTCCTGTTGCACAGCAGAACTGTCCAGAGACATTTGTTTCTGGCGTTTCTTTAAAATTTGCATAAATTAATCACGGCATTGTCATTAAACATGTTGGAGACACGGATTACAACATCCTTGTTGGGCTGATAACTCTCCACAAGCTTTTTTACATCACTCAACTTTGCAAACATGTCTGTAATCACTGAAGTAGGTACATTATGCATGCCCATTCACTTACTGAAGTTTTCAAAACTGCCTCTGCTAGCCTTAAATTCCCTAACAGCAGCTCTTTTTGTTGGCATGCATGCAACATCCTCCAACACTTTGCTATGAGTTCTTAAATTCTGTAGTGTTTCTTGCCTTTTTTACAGAAGAGCTAGAACTTGGAACTTTCTCTGGCCCCATGATGGCTTATTTAGCAGATACACTGGAAATGTATATATATATATATATATATATATATATATATATATATATCTATAATATATATATACATATACATATCATAATATATATATATATATATATATATATATATATATATATATATATATATACATATACATATATATATAGAATATATATATATATATTATATATATATATAATATATATATATATATATATATATATATATATATATATATATATATATATATAATATATATATATATATATATATATATATATATATAATATATATATATATATATATATACACATGTATGTAAAGTTTGTATAGGGTAGATGGTTATATTTCAGGTAAAGTGAATGTCAGACAATTTGTATGTTGACATTACATTTTCCGGTAAATGGAGATGGTCAGCACTTGGCGGTCATGATCGAAAGTATGCTAGCAGCATGATCAGTCCACGAATTCCTTGTGACACTGAAGTGTCTGCCACTTGAATGACAGGGGATGGGTGGTGTCATGGAATCTTCCCACTTAACGAACTCGTTAGTGTCAGTGACGTCATATTAAGGGGAGTTTCATATCAGAGGGCACGTACGTTTGTCTGTGGCTTTATAGCTAGCTTGAGGGGTGTCTATAGAATTATAGTTCACTACGATGGTAGAACTCTTTCTTTATAGAGTTGTGACCATGAACAAGGCCATAGAGAACCCCTCTTTGTTTTGGGTAAGCCCCAGAAAATGTTTTATTACTGGAGTAAATATGTGAAGACTACTTTCGCTATGTGTCATACTATTTTGTTGAATGAACATGGCAATGTTTAAATGGAGTCGTTTTGTTTTCTGCAGGAGTTAATTTATTTTTGGTTTTGGCTCAGTTTCCCGTGTGTTACTCGAGGACAATCCATTCTTTCTATGAGGTGTCTGTATTTGTTAATCTAAATTACCTTAATAGACAGAGCTTTGCTTGTTATTCCGAGAATAAATTTTAATTTTTTTTTATTGCTTCGAGTTTGTTGTCTTCACTAATCTGGAGATGTTATTTAAGATTATTCTTTCAGGATGTCCAATGCTACTGTTATTAGGTTAACAGGTGAGACATACCTCAGAAGGGGCGTGGTAAAATACTTGTTTGTTTTAGGGTTCATTCCAGCTCCGAAGACCTGTTGGTATTTTCTTTACTTGGTGTTGACCTGCGTTTTCTTTGTTGAGGGCTTGGACTGATGTGTGTGTGTTTTTTTGTTTTTGTGGGGGGGCGGGGGGGCCTTGTTTATGCCCTTGAAAGTCTATTAACTGTGCCCACAGGCCATGGGTGATACTCACTCTTTTTCACGGAGTTGGGAATTAATTGTGGGTTACTTGTTGAGATAAAAGGGAGTTTGGTTTTGTGGAATTTTGTTCTTTGTAAGGGAGTACGATCTCTGTGGATTTTTTTCTAGTGTGGGAGCTTTTAGAGGAAATTCTTTTATTTTGCTTTATGTACTTTTGGTATTCTTGAGTTTTTCCTTAGTGAATGGGGAGTAAATAATTGTTTTTTTGTATTTTTTAGTTTCTTTTTTTGTGGTATCTTTTTGTATTTGTGATCAGCCAAAAATAAATTGGATCATGCATTGGAGAACATATTTGAAGAAGAAAGGGCTAGAATCATAGGAGAAATAGTCTGCTCCAAGGAATCGTGGAAGATGTATTGTCTCAACTAGTGCAGAATGTTTAATAGGTTTCTAAATGTTAAAGGAATTACAGATGACAGGTCAACTGAGTCGTTGTTAGACTGTAAGAAAGGTGACTTGAATCTTCGGTGTTGTGTTCATCAATTTGCCAGTTGTAGGACTTGGTCAGATCTTCAAGAATTTCTTAGGATAATCTATAGGTCTGAAGAGCTCGGTTTAATGGGATTTTTTTTTTTTATAAAACCAAATTTAGTCAGTAGTCTCTGGCCGTTTTAGTTCTCAACTCTGTGTAGCTGCAGGTAGAGAAATTGAGAGGGACTGGATGGATAAGTTATGACACTATTTCCTTAGATAATTTTCAGATGTGGTTGTGTTTTTCTAGGCTCGTACATGATGTCCCCAAGCCTGGAGTAAATAATTTTATTAGGAATATAGACTGCATCCTGTGAGGCATTAATTTTTTCTCAGGTCCGTTGACATATGCCTAAATGCCTGTCAATTGTTAGCACTTTTTCTGATGGGGTAAATTTTTCTGATGCAGTACCAAAATCGGATTCAACCTCTGCATCTGCAGCTTTTGCATTATAGTAGAAACTGATAGAGAGCTTAGTATTCTTTACAGTGGCCTTGTTGTGAAAGTTAATAGGGATAGGAAATTTGTGGATTGGGTGCCATGGTTCAGTTGTTTTAAGTGCAATAAGATAGGGCATATTAAAAAGTTTAGCGAAACTAAATAGTAGTAGTTGTAGGAGTTCTGATCATCCTTGTCAGTCTTGTCCATCTCTTCAATGGAATAGTGTTCGTCATGCATTTCAGCAATTTGGCAATAACTTTACATGCATATCAAAGACTTGGATAAAGGTGGAAGTTGGCAAATGTATATTTTATAACCCTACCTAATTTGTACAGTTATTATTTTGTACGTAAGTTCAATAATTCTGGCACTTAGCAGAGTAAAAGTTAATTTCCTATGTCAGAGTCATCAAAATAGCAGAAAAGGGTTTTGAAAGCAAGAGTGACATTAACCTATGAAGTCATGAGGCTTCATCCACAGTGAAGATAAGTGTACAAATGAGGAAAACGTCTCTTCACTGTGGCCCTGCCCACTTGCCGATGACAATTCATTTATTGATATTAGTACCCATCCTACGCTTGAGTGATATCAGTGGCGACATAGCAGCTTTGTCTTGGGTACTACAATTAACAAAGGTAAAACCGCATGAGCCAGTAGGACTCATCCGCATAATCGAATATCTGCTATCCCCCATCCCCTCCTCATCCCTCCCTCCCCCTGAATAGCTCTGTAATTTACAATACTGTCTGAGAATGAACACTTGGGTTAAGACATCACTGGGACCAAAGCAGGGTTGTGTGGGAAGGGGGGAAAATGAAGAAGTTATAGGAAACAACAGCTATTAGTGTCTAATCCATAGTTTTCAAGGTTGCCGAGGTGAATAGTACTACTCCATGCCCTCCTAAGTCGAAGTGCAGACCTGAGTGGGGGGAAGCAGTTGTTGAGAAGTGGTTGAGAAGTGAGTGAAACGTAAAAATAACCAAGATGACAGATATCAGTGTGTAATCAAATAACCAAGATGACAGATATCAGTGTGTAATCCATAGTTTTAGAGGTCGCTGAGAAGAATAGTGACAATCCTAAAGCCCTTTTAAGTCCAAATGAAGCATGATGGGGAGGGGAGGGGTGAGAAGGGTGTGAAATTTAAAAGTAATCAAAATGAAAGATATTAGTGTCTAATCCACAGTTTTCAAGGTTGCTGAGAAGAATAGTGACGCTCCTGATGCCCTGTAAGCCCAAATTCAGGCATGATTGGGAGTTGGGTGGGAAGGGGGATGAAATATAGAAATAACCAAAATGTCAGATATTTGTGTCTATGCCGTAGTTTTTGAGGACGCTCGGATGAATAGGGACACTCCTAATGCTCTTTAAGTCTTAGTTTAGCCCTTATTGGGATGGGGTGAGAAGGGGGGTGGGAAGGGGGTGAATTGTAAAAATAACCAAAACAACAGATGTTAGTGTCTAATCCATAGTTTTTTAGTTTGCTGAGAAGAATAGTGACCCTCCCGATGCCCTTTTAATCCAAGGTCATACCCCTGGGGGTGGGGGTTGGAGGTAAGAAGGGGATGGGAAGTGGGTGTATAAATAATAGAAAACGATAAATATTGGTCTAATCCATAGTTTTTGAGGTTGCTGAGGTGAATAGTGACTCGCCTGATGCCCTTGAGGTCCAAGTTCAGCCCTGATAGGAAGGGGGATTAGGAAGGGGTGAGAAGGGGGCAGCTGTAAAAATAACCAAAACCAACAGGTATTTGTATCTAATCAATAGTTTTTGAGGTTGCTGAGAAGAAAAGTGACCCTCCCAATGCCCTTCTAAGTCCAAGTTCAGCCCCAATAGGAGGAAGAGGGGGGTGGGAAGGATGACATGTAAAAATAACTTAAAACAACATATATTAGTGTCTTATCCATAGTTTTCGAGGTTGCTGAGGTGTACAGTGACTTGAAGTCTTTTAAGCCAAGTTCAGCCCCAATAGGAAGGGAGGAGGATGAGAAACAACTATCTTAACAGGAATGAGAGAGGAAGAGAAAGCGAGAGTTTATCAGTTGCAATCAGAGATTTTCCAGGCAACACTGGGTTGGTCAGCTAGTATGCAATAAAATACCACTTTCCATGATATATTTCAATACCAGCAGATAATTGGAGGGTCCATAAAGAAAAGGATAGCGAAGTTTGATGTAACAGCCATAATAATTGCCAAATATTCTAAATGTTTTCTGTTAATAGTATTGTTAATTATATACTGGGTTGTAGGTTAAACTGTTGGATGTGATTTTGGTTACCTTATCTTACTTGCTTGTAGTTAAGACATCGATACAAAGGGTAAAGTATTTAAGAGATCATGATAGAAGATCCGTTGAATCGAGGCCGAAAGAGACAAGGTCTACTCAATTGGGTGGAGTCACCTCCCACCTGGGCTAACTAGAGGTACCTACTCAAGGTTCTGGCCTGGGTGGGAAACCCCTTCAGTGTACACTTGAATGTTTTGCTAATAATAAAGTACATATCTTTCTCGTAATAAAGTAGACATTTCCGTTATCTTTAAGATGCACCTGTGAACGAAGTATATAGCACTGCATAGTGACATGTGTGTTGCGTTGATGGCTGCAGGTATAGGTATCTGGCAATTAACAAGGAAACAGGTGTAGTTTTCCATTTTTTTCCCAAAAAGCGAAGAACTACAAAATGAGTGGGCTAGGTTATGTAAAGGTAACGATCAAAAGATTTGGCCCGTACATCTAAGATTCGTAGCACTCATCAACGACTGTCCTAATTCTAAGAAATACAAGAAAAATCCTGTTTTGGAACCCATCTCAAAAATAGGTATTTATATGAAAATAGTATCACTTTACATTAATGATAATTAATATGATCAAGATGCATGAAACTCTCTTCTTTTACTAAACTCAGTACAGTACAAGAATTACATCCTTATTATTGGCGTTAGACTTATAGAAACGAAATTGTAGTGTGATATGAATAAAAAAAAAAAAAAAAAACACACACACACACATACAATGATATTATAATAGTGATAGCAGTTTCCTCCAGATTACACCCATTTTTTTAGTTTAATTTACGCCAATTCTCCTGCTGGCTCAATGAAGAGGTTGACAGACCTCCGCCTCCTTGGTGATTTGGGGAGGAAGTGAGCAGACCTTGTATCGCTTGGCCTTGGGGTAAATAGGGTGAAGGTCATACGCTCCTTAGCCTACTCCCATTTATATAACTTAAGAAAATACAATAACAATAATTAAATGATCGCAAATCTACAAAACTAACGTGTTTATAACATTTATTACTCAGTATAATATAATAAAGGAAAGGGGGCCGGAGAGGGGGGTGGGGGCAGGAAAGTGGGTTGATGGAGGGATGAGGATCGCAATGGGGAGAGAGGGACGTAGGGTCAAGACGAGATGGGGATAAAAGATGTTTAAATGCATACGTTGGCGATGCTTGGAAACAACTAAAATTCAAGAGTAAATGCTTTAACACCATTTGACAATGCACTATATACTTTTACCAAAAATTAGTGTGAGGTGTCTTGTGGACTGTGTCAAAGTACTACCTTTTCGATCAAATAATTAGGTTGAAAGATATAGAAAAATGATGACTCGCTGTCCCTGAAATGGATATTAGGTTGATGTAAATACTGACACATGGCATACCTGATAGTTGTTGAGTTTCTGGAGTAAGAAATGGAGTCATGTGGAGATAAATGCAGAAGGGTTCTTATTTTTGGAAAAACAACGTTTCCCGAGTAGAACTATAATTAATAAGGATACTTGGAGATAAAGAAAATGGTCGGGGAAAGTTTGTTAGATTATGTTTTTGGTCAAATTAGATGAGAGTAAAAAGTCAATTGAAGAGAAGGGATGTGGCTGGAGATAGATCCTACTCTCATAGAGGTGAAGCTAAGGTTGATTTAGAGACTTTAAATGGTGGGTTGAAAATGTATTTTAATGGAATGAAGGTGCAGTAAAGACAGTATAATTTAAATACTAAAGATGGATGATGATGGGTGTATGTAAAAATTCAGGATGGGTTAATGAGGGTCATCAGGGAAAATTTAAGATTGGGAAATTGGTGTGAAGTAGAAACGTGCCGCAGTGTATGAAATGAAAAAAAAGAAATTTAAAGGTTAGTCAGTAAGAGAATAAAATAAAATTAAAGCCAATACTGAAAGTTCTGGAGCAAATCTCTGTTAATAATTTATCTACAAGAAGAATTTCTTTATTTAGGGAAATAATTTCAGAAGACTAAAGATGAAATGGATTTCTGAATACATCATGCAAGTGGATGTCGCTGTAAGATGAGAATGCATCTCTGAGTCGAAAGAAAGATTATTTTGAAGATCTGCTGCATAAGTAGGGTAGAAGGGAATCATGCTGAATGATTCAAGAATGTAATATAGAAACTAAAGCGTTAAAAAAAAACTTGTAAAAAAAGGGGAATGGACCGAATTTTTAATTTCGGCTTGACAGAATGAAAAATTACAGCAATGCTATTACAAGTGAAATGTTGCTGTACAGTTGAGACGGCATGAGCGTCTGATGACCGTATCTGAGGTTTATCTTGATAAGGTAGCAGTTCCAGTATCATTGGTGATAAGAATTTTAGTTCCGATATGTAAGGAAAATGTGAAATAGTCATGCTGAGGAAGGTTTTGGTAATATTATGACAAAAAAAGACAATGGAAGTTTTCAATAGGTGTAGTGTGGGCCTAGATAAGGAGCAAATGAATGAGAGTACTCTTCTGTTAATGGATGGAGTAGTGAATGTTATGGATGATGGAAGAATGAAAGCTGTTGTTTTTTTTTATTTATCTACTAGAAGTTAATGTAACTCATGGTAGGAAAATCGAATTACGTTATTGTTAAAGCAAGGATGATACTAACAGTTATGGTATGTACAAGGGAGAGAAGTCAGGGGAAATATGATGTGTGAGTCTTACGATATGTACGAGTTATTTGTGCAAGGTTTCAGTGTGAAATGAAGGTAGGTTTCAAATGCATCAGAGGTGAAATTGTTGGTGAATTTTTAGAGGCTTATTCTGTGTATGTATGATTGGGCAGGGATCAAAGCCTGTCTCTTTCTTCGATACCATTGGCGATCTGCTTATGCGGTGTAAGTCGCGTTTTATTAGTCTTAGATGATAATGTGCCTATCTTTAGACGTTGTGGAATGTGTGTGTATGTGCTAGTCTGGAGAAAATAGCTGTATTTGCTATTTGAGAGAGAGAGAGAGAGAGAGAGAGAGAGAGAGAGAGAGAGAGAGAGAGAGAGAGAGAGAGAGAGAACTATAATTTAGTGTGGCTGTGGTCTACTATAGCTGGCTGCAGGCAGGTCGGGCTGAAATGTTTGATATAGAGCACCAGTTATTGGTGAACAGTAATCAATGTTGAATAAAGAGTAGTTTGTAATTCAAGAAATGCCGGAAACAGAAAAGTCTAGTTTTGTCTGTGTGAAATCCTGCTCATGATTCACCCTTTTTGAAGTTTCGATGCTAATACCTTAGTATAAACATGTAAGAATTCAAGAATGGACGGAATAACGTGTTTTTACCCCCGAAAGAGGATAAATAGGTTTTTGGTTGTAACGTGTAGGACATCGTTAATGTTGTCACGAAATCTGCCATTGATACTTATACCTAATTTCTTGTCCACTGTGTGCGGAGTTTTGAATGAGCCAGGTGAATTTTCTGTTAGGTTTGATGGTTCTGTTTTCCAGTTTCTTACTAAATTACTTCTTCCGATATTCTTCCATTTGTTCCAATATAAGCTCTTTTGAAGTTTCCTCATCCAACAATAATTACCAAAAGGACCCTGCTTTGATGCCCTTTGTCATTGTAATAATGTGAACCTGAATGATTCAGGGGATGATAACTTCCCATGGTTTTTCCATCAATTGAACCAACGCAGCTTGCGAACTGCCAGGTGTTTAACATCATTTGTTATAATCCGCCTGACAGCTTCACAATCGGGAAACCAGGAAACATGTGAGGCACCAGAAACACTTAACGCATTGGGTACAGATGTAAGTGATTACATAATAAAAATATGTAATGTTATTCCATATATATAAAAAACTAAAACTAAAGAGGTCAACCAGATTGCTTGCAGGAATGTGATCAGACCAGAGACGATAAAGTATTCTAAGATTGCGTATACAATAAAGTAGGCTAAGTTGACATGCCGTCACCTGTGGTCATTCATTTGTTTTGAAACATTAGTCCAAGCTTCCTGCTTGAGACAACTACCGCGACCTATAATTCAAACGGCCTACGTGATTTCTAATGTGTCTCATTTGTATGTATGTTCATATGTTCGAGCTACTGTCTGCTTCCTTTATGACTTGTAACCGAGATGGTAGTGAGAACAGAGTGGAATTAGCCATCATCATTGGCAGAAGCGATCAAGCCATCGTCATTGGCAGACCTGTACAATCCTATTTGATCTTCATCATGTAATCTCAGAGAATAGAACTATTTTTTATACTTCGTGTTTGCTACTAGAAACCTCACATCAGAAAAGATATCATCATGAGTTTAACACATCGTCGTCATAACCACTTCGTAAGTTATCAGCAAACCCCAAGACACTCCAATGAGTATGGAAGTGCATAACCAACCGACTTAGCGTAAGATTATCGCAAGTCTAACATTACCTCATAGGGCGCCTTATTATACAAGGCAACAGGCCTAATACAGAGACCAGTGGCGGATTTAAGGGGGAGGGGGAGCCACCTGGTCAGGTGCCCCCCGTGGGTAGATTAATGTGTAAATCTCATAGGTATAATGAAATGTTTAGAGTGTACCCATTGCACACAAGTAAAATATTGATAGAAACGCTGAAAAAATGATATAATTTGTTTTTTTATGCATGTATTTAATGCTTATCTTTGCCAAAGAAACTTTGAGGAAGCTATAGGTGTTGGAAACAATGCAACAATATTCAGAATTATAATCTCTCTCTCTCTCTCTCTCTCTCATTGATAGAAACAACTTATTGTTAAACAGCCGACACGGTTTCAGACAAAACAGATCCTCTCTATCAAGCCTCTTGGAGATTTTACATAACATGATTGGTATTTACGACAGTAGTAAAACAAATGATATACTCTACTAGATTTCCAAAAGGCCTTTGACAAAGTTTCACACAAGAAACTAGTGACAAAAGTTAGAGCTTTAGGAATTATAGGAGAAATAGCAGACTGGATCGAAGAGTGGCTAACTAATAGAAGGCAGAGTCGTAATAAATGGTGAAGAATCAGAATGGTCAGATAGTAGGCTTCACTAGCAAGATAGCCAAATCTGTAGATGACACCAAACTGGGTGTAAATGCAGCAGACCCAGATACAGTGGAAAGTTTAAGAAATTATTTTAGGAAAATAGGAGAGTGGTAAAAAATAGGCAAATGCCGTTTAACTTGCATAAATGTTAAGTGTTAAAAGTAGTAACAAATAACCCTCATATTGCAATACATCCCCTGAACACCTGAATTAGCCCTAATCCCAATTAGCCCGAACAACTCTCAATTACCCATCCCACTAGTGGGAAATTTGTTTTTAACAGTCAGCGTTGCCAACGCTGCAGGTAAAAACTTCCTTGAGTTACCATCCCAGACGGTTGGCAACGCTGGTACAGGTGTGTGTCGTTACTCTTATCTTCCTCAAATTGCTTTTTGTTCGCGCCGCGGGAGGGAGGTTTGTTGACCTTCTGCAGCGCGAGTTTGATCCTTGCCCGACTCTGTCGGATGGTTACGATTATTGACGAAGAACTCAAGAATTACGGGACTTGGTTTTCGTTTGGATTGGATTGATATACAGATATTATGGATAAGACTTCGCTTCTACCCTCCACCTCAGCACCGGCAGTTTCGACTCCGTCTTTGATCTCTCCGACGTCGGCAGAAGCCACTGCACATCGCTCCTGCTCTTCCTGCAAGAGACGTATGAGTACTCTGAGACACGATAGACACTCTATATGCCAGGTATGTAGGAAAATTAAATGCGATGTGGAAACGCGGTGTGAAGAATGTTCAAGTTGGACAGTTGAAGAGATGGAAGACTACATCCGACATCGCAAGTCGTTAGCCAGTAAAGGAAGTAAACGCAAAGTAGATTCAGCGTCATCTGTAGGATCGCAAGCTCCTATACAACAACCGAAGGAGTTAGCTAGTGATGAGGTAGTAAAACAGATAGAGGATAGGATAGCAAATAGCATGACAAAATTAATTACGAGTCTTCTCCAACAATTTGCTGATGAAAATGCTAGTAGTGTTAGGATGTCTAATCATAATTCTCTTTCAGCTCCCCTGCCTGTTCCAGAACCAGCCCTAACGGGTGCTGAGGGTAATGAAGAATCACAAGCCTCCAAGTGGGCAGGTTCTGTCGGCCCCCTCGGCGCGGAGCAGGCAGTGAAGGACCCCCCCACCCCTTACAACACCCCCTAGTAGTTTTTGATAAAATTAATTTGGAAAATTTTAGCCAGGATCAGGGAATAGGGGTGACTAAGACGATAGGTCCGAGTTTAGGTATTGAGGACAAGCTTGCGAGCGTGCAGAGTCGTTCTCCTGGACGGACATCAAGTCTGAGTTCGTTGGCATCCAGCCTTAAGGCAGACGTTTCTCCATCTTCTCTTCTGTTTAGGTCCGGTTCGAGGACACAAGTAAAGTTTACGGTTCCGAAAGTGCGGGATCCTGTTCCTTTAGCTGTCAACTATCCTTCCTATATCTTAGAAGATCCTATTTCTTCTTCCCCTGTATCTGTCTTCCCTACCCCTTCTTCTAGTAATGCGGATCAAGGAGCCCCCCTTCGGGTGTTCTAAGAGGTTCCCGTAGTAGTTGGATCGACTTGGCAGAGAAAAACGCAGATCTTTTGGGCCTCTCTAAAGGCTATAGGCTTTTGATTAAAGGTTGCATTATTAATGGTATTATGAACATTAGAGATTACGTGACACAAGAATGTCCAGAATTTTTGGAGGACATGCTGCAAGACTTTCAAGGAGGGTCAGAATCAGTGTATTATATGTCCCTTAAGAGAGAGTCTCATGCCGCCTCCGGGTCGTCCGCAGTCCCTTCTTCCGCTCCCACAACCTCTGCCTTGCCACTTTTAGTGTCCTCTATGACTCCTTCTTCTTCTTCTTCTTCTTCTTCTCTTGCTTTTCCTGCGGCTCGCGCACCTTCCACCTTTCCTACATCTTCTTTCCAAAGCCTTCCTTCGTCTCAGGTAAATTTACCAGTTCCAACTTTTCCGTCGTCTTCGTCTTTCTCTCTTACGCCCTCAGTACAGTCGGCTTCGGTAAGGGGTATCTCCGGTCAGGGAGGAACACAGACTTACGTAACAGGAGTTCTGGGTCCTAATCAGTGGCTTATGCAGGATTCTTCGCTCCCGCAGCAGTCGGTAGCTCAGAAGGCAGCGGATATATCTCAGGCGTTTCAGGTAACACAAAGTTCTGACATACGCGTTTCTGCCTCGCCTAGTCGAGAGGCATCACGATTGAGCGAGGTAAAGCTGTCAGCTTCGACGTTTACTGCTGCGGACCCTTCTGGAGTAACCTCTTCCCCTTTCATTCTTCCCTCATCTTCCTCGATCCAGGCACATTCGGTTCCGCTCTCTGTTCCTTCGGCAAGATATAACACAGTAGGTTCGGTTCCGGACAGGTTTCTTCCGCACCGAAACAAGGGGATTTCTCCCCAGGACTTTTCTTCCCTTCCACCTCTTTCAGGGGTTACTATTGCTCCAGAGGCGGAAGGACAGCAACCAGGTTTAAGTGATAATTTAGCAGACTTTTCATCGTTGGATGGACCGCACTCTGGCCCCCCTCCGCCTTCTTTGGCCCCAAACCGTTCGGCGGCTGCGGAAGAGGAATCGATTCCCGAACTTCGGGATATTCCGGTGGACTTGGGCTGTCCTCTGGCTAATAGCAATGATTATAGGCGTATGCTGGATTATGTGACTGCGCTTTACCCGCAAGCGAGAGCTCCGGAGGATCAACATGTTTCGAATCAGTCATTATTTGAGACATTCTATGCTACCAAACCAACTCCAGCACCTTTTTCGTGCGGTTTAGTCTGGTTTGACCGCGTCAAACAAGCGATGCAAGAGGCAGACGGTAGGTTGGCTGCGGCAGTAGCTGCCAATAGACAGGATATTTCGCTTCTCTCACCGCGTAAGGCGATTTATGCAGTCCGGGGGAACCTTCGGCAGGGACCAGGTTACCGCTCAACGAATCGGTTGAGGCGATTCTGTGTAGGTCTCCCGGCAGCGTCTAGACTCGTAGGAATTTCGCTAAGAGAAGCGGGAGTGTTAGAGGACATCTTGCGTAACCAGACGGAGGCCCTCTCTCACACACTCTGGATATTATCAAGCCTGATGGGGTTTCTAAAAAATGACGGTTACGTTCCCTCAGATCCGGGACTGTTCGACAACTTGATAACGTCAGTCTCGATGGGCTTAGCGCATCAGGCGAATGTGCTAGCTTCCTCTACGACGTTTCGTGGGAAAAAGAGGAGAAACTTCTATCTGAGTCACCTTCCCCCTCATTATCCGGACGTACACAAGAGAGTCTTACTTAGAGCTCCCATAGCGTTAGCAGATTTTCTCTTTTAAGGAGGGAGACGTATCCAATATGACTAACTTCGTGGCTTCCAATTCGGCAGTCGAATCGCAACAGGCCATGATTCGAGTAGCAGCACAGGGCTCCCGGTCACCTAGAGGAGCACGTAGGGCTTCCCCTATGAGAAGACAGACTTCTAAGTCTCCCCTAGATCACCTAAGAAAGTGCGCTTTGCGAACAGGGCGGGCTTCAGGCCCTTCCTCATCATCCGCTAAGCCTTCGTCGGCTCGGAATTTTACGAAGTAGGAGACATGTCCCTCGTCTGCACAGGTAGGAGGCTGTCTAGCCCCTTTCTACCAGGTATGGAAGGAATGGGGAGCAGAGGATTGGGTGGTGGAAGTTCTGAGGGCGGGGTATCGGATCCCCTTTCACTCCCTTCCTCCTCTGTCACCCTCTCCCGTATACCTTCCGAGTTATTCCCAGAATTCCATCAAAGGAATAGCTCTAACAAAGGAGATTCAGGAACTCTCGGAGAAGGGGGCACTAGAAACAGCCCCCCCATCTCCGGGGTTTTACAGCAGGATCTTCGTTGCATCGAAAGCTGGGGGCAAGTGGAGGCCGATAATAGATCTTTCGAACCTCAACAAATGGATAGTAACTGCGGGGTTTCACATGGAGACCGCGCAGTCTGTATTACGGTCAGTCAGAAGGGGGGATTGGATGGTGTCGGTGGACCTAAAGGACGCGTATCTCCAAATTCCGGTTCATCCGGAATCTCGGAGATATCTCAGGTTCGTATCTTCCGTCGGCACCTTCCAGTTCAAAGTTCTCCCCTTCGGGCTGACTACAGCGCCGCAGGTATTTACGAGGGTCATGTCTCCGGTATCGGCAATTATGCATCGTCGGGGTTACAGAATGCTAAGATACCTAGACGACTGGCTAAATTACTAGCCTCCTCCCTCGCCTGGAGGAGATATTAAAGGCCGAGGGACTTCCTTCTGAACGTATGCGGGATGTTAAGGAATTCGTCTGAACTTTGCAAAGAGTTCTCTAGTACCAACCACAATCTATGACTTATTTAGGGATGAGGATTCTCTCTCTTCCTTTCAAGGCTTTCCCATCACCGGAGAGAATACAGTCAGTACTAAACCAAGTGAACCTGTTTTTGTCAAAAAGGGAACAAATAGCGTCATCATGGAGAAGTCTATTAGGGAGAATGTCGTCTCTATCCTTTCTGATTCCAGGTCTCGTCTCCGGATGCGTTCGCTACAGGGACGTCTCAGGAATCTTTGGGACTCTTCCGAAACGAGAACGGCAGTTATAAGCTGGAGCGATTCTTGCCTCTCGGATCTTCTGTGGTGGTCAGAAGAAAAGCACCTGACACGCGGAAAGTCCCTAGTCCTCTCTCATTCCCCGACCTTTTCACCCCTGTAATAACAGTCAGATGCCTCAAATCAAGGTTGGGGAGCAACCTTGGAGGAATCTCAGGCGTCAGGTCTTTGGGGGGAACGGGAAAGAAAGGAATCAATCAATTTTCGGGAACTCAAAGCGATAGAAGAAGCGCTCAAATATTTCTCGGAACTAGTACAAAACAGAGTGATAGCATTGTTTTGCGACAACGTAACAGCGATCTCATATCTCAAGAATTCTGGAGGAACGAGATCAACAGAACTAAATCTAGTAGCCCAAAGAATCCTGAGAATGGTGCGAAGACCAAAGAGTGTCTCTCCTTCCCCAGTTTGTATCGGGAAGCCTCAATGTTCTGGCCAACTCTCTAAGTCGCTCACGTCAGGTACTGGGAGGAGAATGGACATTAACACAGGATGTAGTACGTCAGGTACTCAGGAAGTGGCCGGCGACGGTAGATCTATTCGCGACGAGACTAAACCATCGTCTGCCGATATATTTCTCCCCGGTAGTGGATCCGATGTCAATAGGAACAGATGCAATGCTACAAAGCTGGGATCACATGCAGGCTTATGCGTTCCCACCCTTCGGTCTCATCCATCGAGTTATCAGGAAACTGAGGGAGAGCGACAAGGTGAGTTTGACACTGATAGCTCCTTTCTGGACACAACGCCCATGGTTCCCGGAACTGTTGGAGCTCATCATAGATATTCCCATGCTCCTTCCTATTCGGAAGGATCTACTCAAACAACCACACTTCCACCACTACCATCAGAACCCTCGCATGCTAAACCTAGCTGCTTGGAGACTGTCGAGCGAGCAGCAAGAAAAACCGGACTATCTAAAGAAGTGGCTAAGCAGCTTTCCTTTAACTTAAGGAAATCAACACGGAAACTGTACCAAGTCAGATGGACTATTTACAGGGGATGGTGTCGGAAAGAGGGTCATTCTATTTCTAGACCTTCAATTCCTAAAATAGCAGACTTCCTTTTATTTCTTAGGAAAGTCAAGAGACTTTCACACTCGGCGATAGCAGGCTACCGCTCGATGCTCAGTAATACTTTTAAATTTCACCTTCCAGAGATCTCAACGAGTAGGTGTATTCATGATCTAATACGATCCTTTAAGATTGAAAGACCAGGATTACCGAATCGAGCACCACCATGGGATTTGTCGGTAGTGCTTCGTTTTCTAAGTTCCCCAGAGTTCGAACCAATCGAGAATCTGACATTAAGACAGTTAACAAAGAAAGTTCTCTTCCTTACTGCATTAGCAACAGCGAAGAGAGTGAGTGAGCTGCAAGCAGTATCCAGGCTCGTTTCGTACAAAGGAGACGATATTTTCTTGTCTTTTCTGCCGGAATTCGTGGCGAAGACAGAGTCGGAGGCGAACACACTGCCAAGGTCATTCAGGGTATTGGCCTTGAGAGATTTCGTCAATGGAGACCCGGAAGAGATGCGATTATGCCCGGTGCGAGCGCTAAGAGTATATTTATCCCGGGTAGAGAAACTTCGCCCTCGCCCGCGGACACTTTTTATATCTCCTCGGAATCCTTCACGGCCGATCTCGAAAAATGCGATTAGCTTCTTCCTAAGAGAGGTAATATCACAGGCTCATGCGGGTTCGCATTCGGTAAATACAAATCCAATACTACCGCGAGCGCATAGTATTAGGGGGATGGCTACATCATCTTCCTTTCTCAGAAACTACTCGGTGTCTTCAATTCTAGAGGCGGCTTCTTGGAAGTCTGTTTCAGTATTTACATCGTTCTATTTAAGAGACGTTCAGTTTGCTTCATCGGAAGGCTACTCGTTAAGCCCGTTCGTAGCGGCGAACACCAAGAACACTATTATATAGGTTAAGTTGGGGAAAGTATAGGTTAAGCCGGTGAAGGTAGAATAAAATTAGGTTTAAGGTCTTTCTGACATTTAGATAGGAAACCGCTTTGGTCTCCAGAGGTCTGGACAAAGTGTTACTAGAATAGGTTAAACGTAGTTAGATACGTTAATAGTCAGTCTTCTTACGAGAGTCCGAGGGGGTGCTCTCGTAGGCTAGACCTTGGACCATAGTGTCGGCGCGAGGACTACAGCGTAGTCTGGTCATAAGCGCTCGACAAACAGAGGATCACAGAGGACTTCGGCTCTGCACGCCGCTACTTGCACCTCCATACATGAGAGGCTATGAATAGCCACATGGGAGGATCGTCATATTCCTACACATCCCAGAGCTCTGGAGGATCCAGCTGGGAAGAAGTAGACGACATAGACAGTACTGACTCGACAGACGATCGAAGTACTCTCCAATACGTCTCTGCACCGAAAGGAATAACAGATCAAGTGAGTTTAAGTTGCATAAGGGTACTAGATAGATTAGTGAATGAGTTACCATCTATACGGTAGTAAGAGGCGGGCAAGAGGATTGATCCCTCCCCCTCTAAGTGTTGTTAATCGGGCTAATTCAGGTGTTCAGGGGATGTATTGCAATATGAAGTTTTCATAATAAAACTAATATTGTAATACTCACCTGAACACCTGAATTAGCCCTAATCCCAATTAGCCCGAACAACTCTCAATTACCCATCCCACTAGTGGGAAATTTGTTTTTAACAGTCAGCGTTGCCAACGCTGCAGGTAAAAACTTCCTTGAGTTACCATCCCAGACGGTTGGCAACGCTGGTACAGGTGTGTGTCGTTACTCTTATCTTCCTCAATTGCTTATCTGGTTCAGATTGATGTGGGGAAGGAGGGTGGGAATCATTCAGGTGTTCAGGTGAGTATTACAATATTAGTTTTATTATGAAAACTTCATGTTATTAACAAATAACCCTCATGTAAACTACGTGCTGCTTGGGAATGACATAAATAGTGTAGAACAAGAAAAGGACCTTGGAGTTATTATTACCAAGGACTTAAAATCCACCAAGCAATGCATAAAAGCTGAAAAGAAGGCACATGAAGTAGTGGGATACATAAAGAAACAGTTCAGATACAGATATAAGCCTTCTTGAAACGGTGCTGCAGCTCTACACATCAATAGATAGACCTCATCTTGAATATGCAGTACAGTTTTGGTAACCAACGCTATATAAAAGACATAAATATACTAGAAAGGGTACAAGCAAGAGCCACAAAGTTAATTCCATCCATCAGGCAAATAGGTTACCAAAGACGACTTGGGAGCTTGTACATATATGACCTAGAAACGACGATTGCGAGAAACAACTAATAGAGACATTCAAAATACTGAAAGGCACATAAGTAGACAGTAACCTCTTCACATAAAATAAAAACCAAACAAAAAATAATGGATGGGAACTAGAACTGAGGAGATACAACCCTTCGCATTGTTGAACTTCTTCACTTACAAGATATGTGACACATGGAATAAACTGCCACCAGAAGTTGTAAACAACAGCAGTTTAGAATAGTTCAAAAAAAGCTAGACAAAATCAATAGAACACTGTGAATGAATTGTAAAACCTGCTCCTAATGATAAGTGAGCACACGTCTCCTCGTATGGACTAATAATTTTTTTAAACATCCTAACCCTTGTAACTTTGTAATTCAGTACATACAATAGTATATATGTGCCTATGATGTAAATTGTCTATGTATATATATATACGTATATGTGTTCATACATATATGAATATTTGTCTATATATATATATATACTATATACTATATATATATATATATATATATATATATAATATATATATATATATATATATATATATATATATATATATATACACACAATTAAAATCCCAAGTGCCCCCAAAGATTTCTAGATCCACCACTGACAGTTGCTTATGATACTGTTCAACAAAGGCGATGGGTTACGTTAATACCATATATACTTGATAAGCTTAGTTTTTTGTTTTTACCAGTTGGATGATTCACATATTTTACCTCACTTTTATAAAACTAACATTCATAAACGTATTCTTTTGGATTAAATATTTTGCATGCAAATTTTGGCGAGAAAAAAAAATGCAACGGCTCAGAAGAGCAGAAGACAAAGCCAAGAGTGTAAAACGCATTCGAGATTGCTTCAGCCTTGTCCTAACGGCTCTTCTACTTAAGTGTCATTTTTTTCCCTAGGCTGGACTTTCACGTGAGTTAATAAGTTTTTTATTGATATATGTACCAAGGTACATATATCAAACTTGTGCACGACGAAATCAAACATTGATCCTTGTCTGTCCACTTGCTACCAGTGATGTTCGTTGTGTTGCTTTGATTACAGATGTTCAGTATCTCTGGTGATGACCAGTACAGGTGGTCCGTTCATGGCTCCAGTGTATAACCATGCACTTGGTACCAAAGATGAATAACAGCTGTGAGATCAACGCGTCACAGCAATTTTTCAATAGGGTTTCCATTGAGTGTTATTTCTTGACTCTTTCTCTTTACTTGTATAATTTTTTATTTATATGTATATATCTACGATAAACCTCTCTGTCGCCTCACCTAGTAGAATTAATATGCATTTGCATCGTTTCGTTCCATGCTCATGAATAGGAAGTCTTCAAGGATTCACATATTCACCCTAATTTCATCTATACCTTGGGAATAAATGCAGTGTTCCTTCAGAGCATTGTCTTCATTCTTCTTCACCCCATCTCCTCCTCCTCCTCTTCTTCTGAGAGAGAGAGAGAGAGAGAGAGAGAGAGAGAGAGAGAGAGAGAGAGAGGCACACATCATGGTAATTTTGAAGATCAGTTTTCCTCGGAGATGAAATGCTTTGTATAGTAGATTCACATCAACCGTACATTTGATGTCTAGGCCAGTCACTTCGACGATCCTGATTGGCTGTTGATAAACCAATGACAGGGCTGGAAACTCTCAGTCTCTCTAGAGAGTTCACATCGGTAGGATCTACGTTCCACCTCTCTTGAGGGATACGTCTTTCAAAGTATCCTTCAGGAGAGGTGGAACATACATCCTGCCTATGTGAACTCTTGAGAGAGACTGAGAATTTCCAGCTTATCAACTGCCAATCAGAAGCGTCGTAAGGGACTGGCCTAGACATCAAATGAACGGTTGATGTGAATCTACTATATATTTGAAACAGATAACTACCTCTTGGTGTTTGCAGCCCATTGTTTCGCCTGCACAGTTCGGCGATTCCCTTCACTCTGCCAGGGTTGAACGTTCTCTTCCCTCTTCTGGTTTTCCTGAAATGCAGTCTCATGATTTGGGAGGCGATTTTCTAATTTTATTGGGATAAAGCTCTAGTCTTCATTTATTTTATATATTTTTTCTGTCCTTGTTTTTGTCTTGCGATTGTTTTAGCGTCAATGATAAGCAGGGGCGTCTTTTCAGATTTTTGCTGGGGGATGGGGGGGGGGCCGGGGGGGGGGCGGGGGGGCCCAAAGACGAAGCGAGTTTAATAAGTTTTTTTTTTAGCTATTTTATGTGTTTTGTGAAGCCACATGAGCAAGGTATTTGAGCAAAACTCTATATACACCCACTACATTTTGTTTATCTCATCATCACTGGTAGCTAGCAGACAGATAAGGATCAATAAACGTAATATTTCAGAGAAATTTCATATATTGATGATTGCACATGCTGTTACTTCTAGGGGATTGGGAGTGAGGGGGGGGCAAGTTGAGGCTTTGTGGGGTGGGGGGGGGGCGCAACTTGAGTCTTGGGGTTGGGGGCCAGTTGCCCACCCCAGCCCCGCGAATGACGCCCCTGGTGATGATTATTTCCTTATAGAGCTAATTTATACTTTTTTGAAGGATTCAGTTGTTGGCAGAAATTAATGTTATAAAGAGAACAAGGACATTCTAAAATGTGGGAGACAGAATTTAAGGAGCAAAGGTAAGAGAACTAGGTAAATTCTAAACTGTGGGAGTGTGTGTGTGTAAAGAGCAATTGTAGCAACCTTTGGTATGACCTCGTTGCTCTACTCAATTTGGCAGGATAATCCATTGAATTACAAACTTGGTGCCCTCAGTATGTTTAATTATTCCACTTTTAGTTGGTATATTAGTGCTAAAAGCAAATTTAGCAGCCTCTGATGTTTGAGTATGCTGCTTTTTTTCGTGTTACTAAATACTGTTGACTCGACTGCTCTTTTGTATACTCGTAAGTTTTAAATTTAAGAGAAACTTGGACACATGATCATCATATTACCTAATTTGTCATGTTATTTTATTAGTCCCCTACAGACAGTCGGGACAGCTTTAGTGAAATTATCTTATTTGTCTTTCAGTATATCGATCCGTTCATCAGTGTGTATGTCGCACTTGCCTTGTCACTAGCAAGAGCCCGTGCCAGCACAAGGCTGGCTAAATCTAACTATCTTGTCATTGAATCTTCTAAACTGCGGAGGTGGAGGGAGAGGGGGGTATGTTATTGTCATACAAAGCTCGGTACAAAAGTAAAACGTTAGGCAAAAGTTTGCTTGAAGTGAGATGGGATATCTTTCAAACTTGTTCAAAAGTAGACCACCATGCACATATAAGCACGAAACACATATGGTGTGTGTGTGTGAGTCCGTTTGTCTGTCCATTAGAGCGAATGTCACAATTAATTTGTCATTGGAGCTCTTCTGTACAGATAAAGAAATTTCAGTAAACGTTGGTGTAGAGCGTTGGAGGTCGTATATGTCTGTATTCTGTCATCGTGAGTATAAAACTTACCTTGCCATTGCAACTCCTTATGCAAGCTTCCTTAGGCATGAAGGAAGCTTGTCTGTCAGTTTGTCTATTTTTGTGGATGATATCACAACTTCCACAGGGTTATAGGAAGATTAGTCAGACTTGGCTGTACAGGTAAAACATGCATTGGTGAACTTTCAATTTCCATGTCAGCGTTGAATGACCTCATAGGCTTGGCCTTGGGTCTCAGTTCTATAATCTACTCTGTTCTATTTTATTAGTTCTGAGATTTAAAGTTTTTGTTTAAAAGTCATCGCTGACAAAAGCCTCTATCGTTTCAAGTTCAGACAGGTTTACAGTGCTTGACTGAAGACAGACAGTAAATTAAATTTCAATTTTAGGTGTTGCAGTATCCACATGATGTTGCTTAACTAGATAGCGATGCAAAGTTACTCAGAATTACCTTGATGTAGCTTCTTATGCTCGTAAACTTCTTGCTGTGAAGTCAGAGTGAATACAGTACTTGAGTCTTCCAACAGTTGAAGCTGTGCTTAACGTAACGTTAGATTTTCATCATATATGTATTCTTATTCATTTGTCTATCATTTAAAAGGAATTTACTTATGTTGCCACCTTCAGAATCATTTTATATATAATTGACTTTTTTCTAGGAACTTGCTCGTGAAAAGTAAAGGCAGCACTCCTATCAGACGTCAGTGATTCTCCAGCCAATCCCAGAAGATGAAAGCAGGTAATACCTTTGAAATTATATTGCTATGATGCTTTTGAAATAAGAGATTTTGAATTATTTCCCAAAGAGTATTTGGTTTTCGGGAATTTGTGTGACAGTATGTTAGAATATGTCAGTTACGCACTCATCTTCATTTGAATACGTGTAGAGAATAGATCCGATGATAAATTGTCAAAGTTGGCTGGATAAGCTCTCTTCGTTAAGGATTGATGATTATTTCTGTAAGTCATCTTTAAGCTCGCATCGAATAGATTTAGATTTAGATCGGTATATCAACAAAATGTGTTGGTCCCTGCTTATAGTTTTGCATAACGTTAACTAGGGATATCGGAAGCTTTTTTCCAGAGGTATAAAGTGTCTTCGCTAGTTTAAGCAGCTGGGGTATTTTCGAATCTTGATGATTATCGTAAAATCTTTGACATTATTTTTAAATGGAGAAATTACCTTGTTTCAGGTAAATAGTTTATTTATGATAAGAACGCGTGGTACAGTTTGGTTATTGCACGAAGGAACATTATCTTAATAAAATGAAAGTGAATGATGTTGAAACTATATATGCTATAAAGGAAAATGGATTCAGAGTTCTCGTGAAGGGGTTTCGTCTTGTGATTCACCACGAGTATTTGGATGAGGATTAAGAGAGTGAGCAGGGTAATATTTGAATCCAGAATTCACCCCCTTTTAGGTGAAACGTCTTGTTGTTAAAGTTATTATGCTGACTGGCGCAAATTTTTGTTTTGGTAGTGGTATGAAGATGGTTGCGATATTAGGTGTAGACAAACTTGACAAGGCTGAATGTCCATGTCGTACATTGGCTTTGTTCATAGGTTCCTAGGTAATTACAATGACAAAACGTACATGCAGCTAATATGTGGATATCTTAAATTAGTGTGACTACATTGTAAGTGGAATGTACTGTGCAGATACTGACCGACCATCCTTGGCAGAAGGAATACTAAGAAAATTATCCTTGACAGCTGATGGTGGTTACTGCGCCGGTTGGTAGTTTTTGTTGGTTTATCAGGTTATAATAGTGTAACTTTATTTATTAATAATTGTTAATCATTACAGGAGCAATTATCAATAATCTCATCTACATGTATTTACATTTATTTTCAGATTTCATCTTCTTCAGGTAAGGCTAGACACCATTTTGCTATGAGACCAGTTAAAGAATGACTCGGCATGGCCATCAGATGATGGACTGGAATGAAAATTTACTATGTGCTTTGCTATAGTTTATGTTGACATCCACTGCCTTTTATGCGCTGTGTGCATGCTGTCGATGTTCAGCGTCTAATTGCAAATTGAATTGATTTATATGTTATGGTTGAAACCTATCAATCGTATGAAGCCATTTGTCCATCTTAAGTTTTTTTTTTTACTTACACAGGGTATTTATGCCATTTGCATGGCATTGTATTACCCGTTGGGTAATCTGCAATAGTTCATGTTTCCATCTTTTTTGTCGTATTTTGCTTGTTTAATGAAATTTGATTTTTATGTTGACATGTTACATATGCTTTTGATTTGTTGGTTTTATTGTCTTATTTACATGTTATTTGTATTTAGGCGTATCTTGTAGAATATGCATATGAAAACTGGAACCTGACAGTTAACTGGTCATCATAGCCTATGGGCTAAGGTTAGTTGCCCAGATGAACAGATACCGTTTAATCTGCTGTCCTTTTTTTGTCATAATTTTTAAGTTTCTCTTTACCCGTGTCCAAAATAAGATTGTTACTGTGAACAGCTTAAACTCTGCCGTGAGCTTTATGCTTTCAAAGCATGATAGAATCATATGTATAGATTTAGTCACTAACATGAACATCTTTATTTTAGATGTCAAATGCTTTTAAGTTTTCAACCCTCTTTGTAATGGTGAAAGTAATTTTAGTTTCTCTCTCTCTCTCTCTCTCTCTCTCTCTCTCTCTCTCTCTCTCTCTCTCTCCTTCCTATGATTAGCGCAGTATTGCTTTACAAATTTGAGATATATAAGAGCTGTTAATCTATTTTTTAACTTGAGTATTAATTGTTCAAATAGCTAATTAGCATTTCGAATTTGGTATTTTTTAATTTGGGCAGCTATTGCAGTAAATGGGATTAATGCTCATTTAGTGCCATTATCACTGGTATTACGAGCAGATCACTTATTGGAAATAATCATGAATATAAATACTGGATTCGTGAATCCGTTTCCAGCGTTATTGACAACGCGAATTTGGTCAGCTTTACCTTCGACATTATTAATATTTATATTCATCAGTTAATAATCTCAGCGTTGTGTGATCGCAGACTAACCACTTAAACCTGAACGATTAGAAAATTGTGAATAAATGTTAACCGATTCGCTTTGGCAGCAATTCTCCAGGTTTTTGTCGTATAAATCCTGGAGAAATTTTGCTTATACCAAATGTACCGTTAAAGTCGTGGCCCGTGCCCCCTCAAGTATTCAAGGACGAATTTAATTTTTGACGATAATGAAATTCGTATTTGAAAGATGCAACTTTCGTCCAAGCCTCGATTTCCACTGCGTTCACAACTCCTCAAAGATTTATCAAGTAGCAACTGACAGCAGATGCAGTGTTCGCCAAAGAAGTTTTCCAGAACAAATTTGGTGAGTAGCAGTAAAATTTTTATTTTTTGTCATTCTGTCGCGTCATGGTTCAAAACGTTCATGTGAATTTGCGGTTAAAGTTGGCAATATAAAGAGACTTTTAAAGTCAAGATTCCTAAGCTATACTCTGTTTTTTTTTCATCTGTCCATCCGCCTGTGGTGTTTTCGCATGGTAACACTGCGTCCCGGGCTTAAAATAGTTTAGCTATGTGTAAGTTTTAGGTAAATAAAAGGATATCTGGGTGTACATTTGCAACTGAAAAGAGTTTTAATAATTTACAGTATGCGAATTACACCGTTAATATTCGAAATAAGGTTGTTATTATTGTTGAATGTAAGCTTAATGTAACTATGTAAAGCCCGGGACGCAGTGTTACCATACGCAAACACCACACGCTAGTGGACAGATGGAAAAAAACAGAGTATAGTTATAATTAAATTAATCTTAGTTGGAAGAAACTTGAAATGTGATGAGCTGCAGCGGAAATAATCTTGGTTGATTGATTGACGGTGAATGTAAACGGCATTTTCGATTTTCATTTACAGCCTCATTGTTTAAGTCAACTACTGTTTGTATTAAGATGAAGAGGACGGTACGGCAGTGCTGTTTCAGCAGTGACTTGTTATTACCACATAATATATAGTTTGATCCAGGTAAGAATAATGTTAATAGCGTTGTCTCTGTCCCTAGAATCTTTCAAGAATGTTAATTCAGAGCACAAAACTTAGTTAGAAACCTAATATCATTTGTGAAGTGAACTAAGTTTAAGGATGCAAATGATAAAAGTAATATATCTAGGTGAAGATCGTTTATTGCTAATATGACTTATGCTTTTATGGTGAGAAATAACTATCATTACGACTTTCAGACTTGATGATCGTAAGATGTCGTGGTTGGGGTGATCAGCTACTGCAGTAAAACCGAATCATCATTGCACGTCACTAAACAAGTTACGTTTGTATATTATGCGTACGTTAAAATTGCTTTCTATTAAGTGCTCAATGATGCGCGTTATTCAATGAAATTTCCGTCATAGAAAAACGAAAAAGTACTTGAATGTGTGGGAGTTTAACTTCCAATTTGCTCCATACTTGGTGCTGAATATTACCCAAGTGTTGTGGAGAAGTATTGTTGAGAGATAACACGATTCCTCCTATTTTTGGATTTGCGCAGGAATGCCCATCATGGTATCCCTCTTGTTCATAACCCATATTTATAACTTGAAGTTCGAGAGATTATGTCAGGCATTTGTTTCATAGAAGCTAACTGCTGCAGTCTTATTAAACATACAGATTTTAGTACTGCGTAGAGTCTCTTCATTGTAGATAGTCGTAGAAAGTTTACCACCGACTATCATCGTTTCTCTCTTCTAATATCGAGTCTTGGGTGGCAGATCTCTGTTTCGGTGCAAAGGTCGTACTATCGAATTCCTTCCAACGGTCTGTACTTTTCTTCCAGGGAATAGTGAATGAAATCTGGACGATTCTGTAGGTAATTTTTTTTTCTTTTGTGTGTTGTTACTTCAAAAGATATACTAGGTAAAGAGATTTTCGCTTTAGGGGGAGTAAGCCTCCAAACTACTATGTTGTTGTTGTTGTTGTTCTTGATGCTGCTGTTCCTGTTTTGGAGGGAAGGGGGCGTTTGAAAGCCCTATGGAAAAACATAAAACTGTCTGGAAAAGGTGTTTCGCATTGAGTTAAAGATACAGAAATTTTAGGATAAGATATTTGAGTTATTTATTAGTATGAAAATTTTTAAAATTTGCATGTTAAACAGTATGGAACATTTATTTATAATAAAATACAGCGTATTTATTTTAGTTTTCTTTGGCGAAACAACGCCCTATTTGACTGTAGATTTTAGAAGTCGGATCACGACTTGTTCCATTTTACAGGTAACGCTTAAGACTTAGATTTTCCCGTTGGAAATCGTGGAGCACTTTATTTACTTTAGCGAGTTTTAAATAATTGGTGAAAACTATCTTTTGCTCTAATTTATGTGTTGGTATTCCTGGTAATTAGAATGATGGATCACGTAACGAATTCTGTTGGATGTCATATTAAAAGTTCCCCACTTTCCTTCCCTTCACTATTTTAAGCTTTAACAACTCGCGAGTGATTGGAAATATTTTTCATTTTCAACATAATGTTTGTGATAGGTTTATGAAATGTTTATTGTGATATGTTTGTGATGTGATATGTTTATGAGATTTTATTGTAATATGTTTATGAAATTTTATTGTGATGTGTTTATGAATAGTTACAGTTGATATTTAAGTACTTTCGATAAAATTAAACTCTATGCATATTTCTTATGAGATTAATGGATCAAGTTTACACAACCCGTGACTAAAGTTCCTGGTCTTGCTGTTCTATTTTGTCTGTCATTCACCATAAACACAGCTTGAAATATGATCAGTTTTGTAAGCACTTGAGAGGGTGCTTTCGTACTCAATGCGTTGAAATGACCTCATTGCAAATTGAATATATTGTCAAGTATTTTTTGCATTTTTGAAGCAATACTAGAATGCTGGTTATGAGAGATAATTGATCATCTTTGCAGGTGCGCATTGACTAGTATTTGAGTACATTAATTTGTGGTTTAATCATATGTATGATCTATTATTTTAGCAGATTTAAAAATGGAGTTGGCAATTAACACGAATTTGATCATATGCCATTTGTTAGTAGTACATTAAATTGAGTTAGGTTAAGAATAACGTCAACGTTAGTAATGTGAAAAAAAGTTTAATTTTGTTGAAGTTTACAGAATTGACATGAATTATGAAAACTTATTTTATATGAGAAGGGAAGCTATTCATTTGCAGTGCATCGATGACAGGTATTTGCGATGACAACAATTTGTGCAAAATCAGTCACTTAGTGATTTAAAGTTGTTTATTTTCCATTTTCTTTTTGCCAGTTGTTTCCGTTTATCTAACAGTTACTTTTAACTAGTTGTTTCGGTTTATTTTCAACTTTCTTTTAACTAGTTGTTTTCGTTAATATTGTTTCTTTTAACCAGTTGTTTCCGTTTATTTTCAACTTTCTTTTAACCAGTTGTTTCCGTTTATTTTCAACTTTCTTATATCCAGTTGTTTCCGTTTATTTTCAACTTTCTTTTAACCAGTTGTTTCCGTTTATTTTCAACTTTCTTTAACCAGTTGTTTCCGTTCATCTTGCAATTTTTAGCCAGTTGTGTCCGTTTATTTTCAACTTTCTTTTAACCAGTTGTTTTCGTTTATCTCTCAGTTTCTTTGCAATTTCTTTTAGTCAGTTGTTTCCGTTAATTTTCAACTTTCTTAACCAGCTGTTTCCGTTTGTCTTCCAATTTCTTTTAACCAGTTGTTTCCATTTGAATGAAGGAATCAACGTCAAAGTAATCAATAACAAGAACATCGTCGTCGTCCTTTTTTTCTGTAGATTTTCGTCCGCCTTGTGCAGACGTTTCTACTTTACCGGTGTCTGCTTTTAGCAGTTTCAGTTTATTCTCGATGTACCTGTCGTATTCCATCTTCAAAAGTTGTTCGAAGTGCTTCAGCTGCTGAAGTTTATCTCCGTGACCGCCGATAGCGTTTGCTTTTGCTTCTTCGTTCTTAGAATTGAGTCGTGGGTCATCCATTACTGGGACAGTTAGACCTGGTGGTTGATGCTCGAAAGTATACCTCGGTTGTTGATCAGCGCTGTTTATTATGGGTTGAAAGGTTGTACTAGTATCTCTCGTTGCAAGGAGGTCGACAGTGTTCGTCGTTGGTGGATACTCAGCAGTGTTTATCACTTGATGATTATCTGTAGGTTTTAGCAGTATGTGATCGCATGAATTGCTCACCAGTATTTGGTATTCTGTAGCTTTTGCTGGTTGTTGATAATCCGCAGACACAGCTGCGTTTTGCCCAAACAAAGATTTTTCGCTTTCATAATCCGGAGTAGAGTTTGCCTTTTGTTGAATCGCTGTTACACGAGGCACTGTCTCATTTTCTTGTGAGTGGGCCATTTTCTGAACCTCTGCATTGCTTACTGTTATCTGGTTTGTTATGGAATTTGACACTGATTCATCAAATGAAACATTACTATTACTCGCTGATGAGGCTCGACCTCCCATTGTATATGGGGACTGTACAACATGGCACCCTGTCTTTTTGGGCCGGATTGGTCTCAATATAGAAGGTAGCTTTTTATTCCGCCCCTTAAGGTTTTTGCTGAAGGCCTGTTGGCTGAGATACGTAATCAAACCAGGGTTGTTCTTACACAGGGAAAAAAATATTTCCTTCTTGTCAGAGGGTACTTCCATTCGTATTATGTTAAGAGGATTACTTGCACATTTCTGTCGAGCATCATCCTTCCCGGGCCTCACGTTGCCAGGGCTTTTGGAATACGTTGGAGCTTGACTAGAATCTGGCACTATAGTCTCATACTGCATTGAAGCGTTTGAGGTACTAGCAACTATGCCATCCTCTTTGGTAGCCCCTGTTTTGCTCTTTGGTACAGTGTTTAACAGCTTCTGTTTTTTTCGCAAAACTTTCGTTTGCAGAGAGTTCTGCAGCAACGTTTTAATTTTTGTTTCGATCTCTAGGTCTACATGAATTGTTGACATTTCATTTGCATTTTCATTGTGCCTTTGATTGTGCTCACTTAATTTGTTTTCAGCTGCAGATTCAAGATTATTGCTGAGATCCGCAGAGTAAATTCCGGTTGGTGTAGTTTTGGCATCAGGGTCATTGGATTTGAAAAAGTTAATTTTTGAATATGTTCCCCTGAACCCTTGTCGTAGTTCCTTAAGCTTCTTCATGTTTGCAGCTGCTTGAGCTTGATCTTTGCCAGTATTTGAAACACAAGAGTCTTGACTTATTAACTTGAACCAACTTTCTGAACCGGAAGCAGGATTTGTGGTTATGTTATTTGTTTGCAGTTTTGAAGTATCAGTAGTCGAAGTCATCAGTGTATCATCACATAGGGTGCCATCTTTATATATTGCCGACTGCAGATTTAAAAGGTTGACTGGCTTTTGGGTGTTAAATTCTCCTTGTTGTACTGTATCGATTGGAGCAGTCACGGCACTTTCAAGTTCACTGCCAGGCAGATTACTATTAAACTTATTTGGCCAAGGACCAGGAAGTAATTGCTCCACTACGGGAAGGACATTGTCTTGCTTGTTAGCTGGAAATGTAACGGGTGGTTTTTCTTTATATTCAGGAGATTTGGGAGCAACGGGCTTGTTGGAGTCGTCTTGAAGAGCACCACTTGTGTTCGGATCTTGCAGATTATTATGAATTTTTGACGGGAGTG
>NC_087217.1:2753292-2768292 GCF_015104395.2 Macrobrachium nipponense | reverse complement strand
AATATATATATATATAGACATTAGATATTATACCATATTTATTATATTATATACATATATATATACACATAATTATTATATATTACATACATATATACATTTATATATTATACATATATATTTATACATAGATATTACATACATAATTATATTTATAATATATAATGTTAAATGTGTGGTGTGTATATATTAATATATTTATTCCATATATATATATATATATTTATAAATATATATAACATATATGTATATATAATTGTTTATATATATTACATTATATAATATAGATATATATACTACACACACACCACAAAACATATAGATATATATATATATGTGGGCAATTAGATATATTATATATATATGCCTAATATAATATTGTATTATATATATTATCATATATATGTATATATACGCCGGATATTAGATATGTAATTATATATATATGATCAAAATGTATACATACATACATAATTAAATGTATATTAGGGTGTATATTATTATAGGTATCGGGTACGTATATTTATATTAGACATAATAGACAAATATTATTTACCCACACACACACACACACAATATATATAATATATATACAGATAAAAAATATAGAGTCTATATAAGATGAATATAATATGTATATATATAATAATTACATATTGTAACTACATAATAATATATACTTATTATATCTACATATAATATATAATTACATACATGGTTATATATATATATATATATATATTACATATATTATATATATTTATTATTTATATACAGTATATATATATATATATATATACTTGTATATAAAATATATATATATATACATATATGTATATAATAATCATCTAAAATATATTGTATAATATATAATATATATAATAGATTGCTACATATAGATTATGTATATAAGTATATATAATTATTAGAATCTATAGATTATAGAATATAGAGATATAATATTTATAAATAATCAATATAGTAATATTTATCTATTATATATAAAAAAAATATACAATATATAATAGATATATTTGTATATCTATATTTACATAATATATATTATATATATATATCCATATACAATAACATATTTATATATACATATAAGGATTATAGCATACATATATAATATATTACATTATATAATATTACATATATATTAATACATATAGATAATATATATATAATATTACTATATAATACATATATATATTATGGCGTGTGTGTGGTAGATAATATATATGATATATAGAAAAGCATATATATTATAATATATTTATAAATATCATTATAGCATTATATGCATATACAATTGTATATAATTACCTAGAATAGATATATAATATAGAAACACACACAATATATATGATATATGATATTATATATAGACATACATAGATATAGTAATTAATAATCACCACCCACATATATTATATATATAGAATATACAGTTGTATATATAAATATATATAATATATGCTAATATTAGACATAATACACCTTATGGTATATGTAAGATTACGAGATAATTATAAAGAGATAATACATAGATTAAGATCTATAGATGTATATAATTGAAGAATAGGAATATATAGTAGAAATAGAGATATAACATTAAATATATTTAGTTAAATAGAATATGTAAATAATATTATATAGGTATATACACATATTAAAGATACTTGCTGTAGATATATATAGTATATAATACATGGACATTAATATATATATATATATTATATTACATATACAATATAGATGTATATATATATATATATAAGTAAGATATATAGTTATATATATATTATTTAATATTAATTGATCTAGAGTACATAATCTATCTTATCTTATATATATTATTATATAATATATATCTATAAATCATATTATCTATTAATCTATAATATCTAGATATCTATATAATTATATCTATATATCTATATCTATAGATCTATTAATCTTATATATAATATACGAATCTACATAGATATTCATAATATATATAGTCTATATTTATTATTATCTTATAGATCTATCTATATATAATTTATATAATATATACATTATCATATAGATCTAATCTATATAGATATCTATCTATCTATCATCTATATATATATATATATTATATATTATAATATCTTATATAGATAGATAGATCTATATATAATATAAATATAGATCTATATACATATATATATATATATAGATATTATATCTATATATATAGTATCTATATATTATACATATACTACTATATTTATATATAGATATATATATATAGATATATTATTATAGATATATATCTATATATATATCTATATATATAGATATATTTAATAAATTAATAGATATATATGCATAATATCATATATTATATCTAACATCTATATATATACTATCTATATATAATATAGATAGATATCTATATAATTATATATATATAGATAATAATCTAGATATATATAATATGTCTAATATTATTATGAATTATATATATGTGCGTATATATATAATTATATAGTAATATTAAACATTTTTATGTACATATAATAATACATTGTATATATATATAGTATATTTATATATATTTACATATGTGGATTATATATATCAATATATAATGATGTAGATATAGATATATATAATGTATATATATCTGTATATTATGATATTATATATGTATAGTATATATAACAATATATACATGTATTATATATAATATATATATATACATGGTATTTTATTTATATTTTATTATACTATATATGTATATATATAATATATAACTTATCATCAATTTAATTTATATACATTGTATAGAATATATATATATTACACTTATAGTCATAAAATATATATATATATAACATGTATATATAAATAGATATATATATAGGTACAATGTACTAAATAATTATATTATATATATTAGCATATGGACATTCGATATGTATATATAGATATATATTAATTTATATAGATTATAGATATATGATATAGGATAGAGAATAGAATAGATTATCATATATCAGATAGCCGATAGATATAAAAAAAAAGAATATTATATTAATATATTATGTATATCATATATAATATATTATATACGTATATACAATATATAAGAATATATATAAATATACTATATAAGTATACATATAATATACTATCATATGATAGAGACTACAATTATATATGATTAGACAGAGAGATAGACAGAGATATATACATAGATAGATATACATTTAATATATTAAATTACCATATATAATATATATATGTATGTGGTGTGATAAATATATAGATAAGACATATATTATATATTAGAGTATAATTATAAATATATATTACATAGAGGGCTGAAGATTGATATTATTTACATATAATATTAGAATATATATACACCATCACCACACATATATATATAATACACTATATACATACATATATACCTATATATCACACCCACATAGATTATATATATAATATAATCACACCCAAATATTATATATATATATAGACATGTATGTTATAATTATAATATATATATGTATATAATATATATACAGACATGTATATGTAATTAGGATATATATTTAAATAATATATAATATATATATACATTATATATATATGTAGAAATATATAATTGATATATATGCATATATATTTATTTACATAATATTTATACATAAATATATTATTTATTTAACTATATTAAATAATAGTATTATCTATTGTTATATAATATATGATATATATACTTGTAATACTATATATAAAAATAGATATATATACATGACATAATATATTATATAAGAGAATAATATACATCTACATTGTATATTTATTATATATATACAAGATATATATATATAAAGATTACATTATATTATTATGGATATAATATATCTACATAAATCTCCGATTTATGCAATAGATATATAATCTATATATCATATAATCGAGGAGTATATGATATCTAGTATAGCTATATGTATAACAGAGCGTTATTATTATGCACGATATATATATCGATATCTATGAGAATCTATAGCTTTACGCTAGATATACACAGCTATAATATATGACTATATATATATATATCTGAGATAATCGTAGCTAATATAGCTATTATTTTTATTATATTTATATAAACTAGATATTTACGTTAAAGTCTATATTTCATATGAGCGTATTAGATATCTATCTAATATAGCTAGTAGATATATATATATAGATATCCTATATAGTCTATAATTAATAGATATATATATATATTCTATATAGACATCTTATATATATAATATATACAATATATAATATATATACTTATATATCATATCTATTAAATATATATCTAATTATATATATATATATAGATATATATAATATATAATATAGATATATATATATATATAGGATATATATGTATATAGATATAATTATATATAGATATATATCTATAGGATATATATGATATATATATATATATATATTCTATATTAAGATATATATTAGATCTATATAGAATATATATATATATATTATTATAGATATATAGATTATATCTATATATATATATACATTATGGTATATATACATATATATATATATGTGTGTATAGTATACTATATATATATTTATCTATTATATATGTGTTTTTATAGTATATATTAATAATGTATTATATGTGTATATGCCATATATATGCTATACTATAAGTTATATAGATACAGGCATATATATATATGTATAAGATTATTATATATATATATGTATATAATATATATATGTATTAATATCATATACGTAATATATAGATTCCTATATATAGATATAATAATTATACAATGTATATATAATATAATATATAATGTATATAGCTATATACTTTATATATTTATATTTACTTATTATATACATGTACCTATTATTTATTTATATTAATTTATTATACATTATATACTGTATATAAATATATCATTATATATATATACATGTTACATAAATATCATATATATATATATATATATATGAATAGAGATAGATCTATATATACATTATAACATATAGATACTAGATATCTATTATATATATTATATTATAGATACATATATATAGATAAATATAATATATATATATTATACATATATATATAGATACATGATATATATAATAGAAATACATCCATATATATATATATTTTACAGATTATATATATACTAGTATATTACATAATATATAAATATTATATACATATGAATATATTATATATTATTATGTATAACTATAGGAGTTATAGATTAACATATATTATACATATCTATATACAGTATAAATATAGACATATATTATGTCTATAATACAATAGATACAATATATATTATGTAACTATATAATATATATAGATATATACGCTACATACATCGGTATCTATATATAAATATATATATACTATACATATGTATTAGATATAATATACATTATACTGATATATACTATATATAGACGATATGTATAGATATTTATACACTATGTATATATTATGTATAAAGATATGGGATACATTATATATATAATAGAATAAAATAGACATAAATATAGATAGATATATATATATATAGAAATAGAATATATTACTAAGATATATATAAAATATATATTTATATATATATTTACATAAATATATGATATATATAAATATATATATAAGATATATAGAAAGACAATTATACAGATTATATATTAAAGAAGATATATATATAGTAATATTTAGAGAGTATATACTATATATATTAGATTTAGAATACATATATGTATTATATACATACATATACCATATCGTATAATATAACAATCTATATATATCTAATATATTACAAATCTAGATAAATATAATATATATCTATAGAGATATTAGATATATAGAATATAGATAATTAAATATATAGATATATAGATATGAATATATATATCTATCTATATATATATAAATATATAGATAGATTCGACAGACAGAATAGGATATTATATAGATATAATATTATTATATATATATAAAGAATATATTATAATGATTATATAATATTAATTATAATATATAGACCATATAATATATAATTGACCATAATTTATATATATACATTATATTATATATATATATATACTGTACTATATAGATGTATATAATATATTCATATATATATTATATATATATATATATTTATTAATATATAAGTAATGTTATATATCAATAGATATATTATTATCGTATATAAATTATATATCTATCTATCTAGCTAACCTATAGAGTATATATATATTAGATAGTAATATATAATATATACTTATACATATCTATTATTTATATTATCGAGAATTATATATCTAATATATCGCAATATCTATATATCTTATAGACATCATTAGGAGATATATAAATATATTATTAATCTAATAACTCTAATAGCTCTAGAGATATATTAGACAGATTATCTTGATATATCTATTATATTCGATATATCTATATAGCATACATCTATATTATATATATACTAATATTTATTATTGATATTTAATATTATTTATCATAGAATATATCTATCTATAAGCCTATCGATATATTAATAGATCTATTTATAATCTTTATATTATAATTGAGCATATATATCGTTATCATATATAATCCTATCATATCTATATGCCGAATCTATCTATCCCATGAATATCTATTAATCTTATCTATCTGATCATAGATATTTATATTAGATATATATGTGTATTAAGATATATAAGATAGATCTATAGATCTGATATAATATATTAATATATATAGCTAAATCATATAATATCTTTTATATTGTTATATATATATATCTATATATTATTATAATATTATCTATTATAATTTATTTATATATATATCATATATAATATACTCTATATCGATCATAATTATACAGAGACATATAGATAATTAGATCTAGTATACCTAGATATATAAAGGATCTAGAATACGCTTGGATTTATAGTATATATACATTTTCTTAGTAATGGATATATATATATATTAGACTTATTTATGAATCTATACATAGCATCCATATATAAGATTTTTTAATTTGTACATAATATATCTAATCTATAATATCGGATATCTTATTATCTATAATCTATTATCTTATATCTATATCTATATCTATTATCTATATTATAATTCATAATTATTATATCTATAATCTATATTTATTATATCTTTTATATATATATATGATATCATATATATCTATATGCTAAGATACATATCTTATATATATATTTATAAATATATCTATATATTATATATACCTACCTATATATATATATATTTACATCGTTCAAGTAGCCTCCTTGACGAATGGTCGAATAAGACGAAAGCGCCTTGGATTTCTGACTATCATTTCCCGTGGTATTCGCTATTTAGTTGAGTCAAGTGCATATACTGTGCTTTCTTAAGTATATTATCTATATATTATATATATATATATTCTATATATATATATAGATCATATAGATCTCATTAAATTAATCTATATCTAATCTATCATCTAATCTATCTATTATATAGATATAGATATATATCTATAGATTTAGATAGATAGACTATAGATATATAACATATAGATATAGATTTAGATATAGATAGAGAGATTAGATATAGAGATAGATATAGATATAGCATCTAGAATATAGATAGATAGAATAGATAGATAGATAGATAGATAGATAGATAGATAGATACGAAGATAAGATTTAGACTATATAATACATATATAATAATATTAGTAGTTGTATAATATAATAAGGACATTGAAAGGTAAAAGTTTTCTTCATTTTCTGGCCAGAGAATAATAATAAGGGCAAATACTTTTGCTTAACAAACAAGGGCACATGTTACCCTTAGCCTACTTTCTCTACCGTGGCCTTGAAATTCTTGTGATTCATCCCTTTTGTCTAGCCGACCCATGTGCAGGCCAAATTTTCTGGGGTTTTAAATTGGCGGTAATGTGGGAGGGTCTTTAGGTTCGCTCATGAGGAGCTAGGGCAAAAAAAAGGTACATGTTAGTGGGGTTTTTTGGCTTTAGGCAGTTTTGCAGGGGAGAAGAGATTTCTTTCTTTATTATGGTTTCTTGCGCTGGTTACCCTTTAAAGTAGAACGAACGGTAGCATGTTTAAAATACGGAATTCCAAGTTTATAGCTAGGTTGTTGAAAGGGTAAGATAGACCCAGGGATTTGCATTTGCATTTTAGGGAAAAAGGGAAAAAATAAAGTTCTTATCCCCTTCATTAGTCCTTCGCCCGTAAGATTGATTATATGAAAAAAAGAGACCCCATAATACATCTTATATTATCAACTGCATGGGCCATGTTTTTTCACATTAAGTTTCCGTGAAATTTGTGACCAGAGATTCTTTTTTGTTTATTTACAACAAAAGCCGTATTCACGTGAGTTTCCCCTGTATTTTACGAAATTTGATCGTGCTACTTCATGACCTTTTCACGTTGAACTTTCCAATAAAAATCTGTTGAACCAGATTCTTTCTTTTATTTACAAAGCCGTATTCCCATGAGTTTTTGAGTTTACAAAATTCATTTGCCACGTTTTAACGTTGAGTTTCTGTGAAATTCGTGACCAGATTCTTTTTTTTTTTTTTTTTTTTTTTTTTTAACCTTTTTTTTTTTTTTTACAGACCCGTACTTGTCATTTGAAAATTCAGCGTTTCATGACATTTAATTTGCCAAAATGGTGGGGGTCAAATTTTCTTTGGCGAACTGTAAAAGTTACCAGATAATTTTTATGGCATTAGTTGTCTGACCTCACTAACTCGCCATACACTGACAGGGTTGTTAACGGTCAATCTTGCCAATAATTCCATGGGTATTGAGTATTCTGGCATTCCCCTGGCGACATTTGCAAGTTTGCCAACTGCCTCCATCTATTATTCTCAGGTAAGACTTACTAAGCATTTTACTGCCCTGGACGACATTTGGCCAGTTTACACAGCAACTTGGAGGAGGCCAGGGCCTTCCATTTTTCCGAAGGGCTGGAAGAGTCATGGACTGTGAGGCGGCAAAACTGGATTTCAATTTGGGTGAATGTAAACGAGGAGATGGCCAGTAACACAGCACTGGAGGAGGCCAGGGCCTTCACCGAAGCTGGAAGAGTCAAGGAGCTGGAGGGCGCAAAACTGATCAATTGGGTGAATGATAAAATGAAGGAAGATGCAGAGAAAGCCTACCAGGCAGCCAAAAGGGAGAAGGAAAGAGAGGCACAAGAGAGGAGAGAAGCAGCTGAAAGAGAAGCACAAGAGAAAAGAGAAGCAGCTGAAAGAGCAGCACAAGAGAAAAGAGAAGCAGCTGAGATTGCATTCCAAGCAGCCAAAAGGGAGAAAGAAAGAGCACATCAACTGGCTATGGCAGTCCAGAGTGCCCCTCTGGCCCACCCCGAGTCCCACGCCCCCTGCGCCCCTCCTTCACACTCACACCTCCACAGCATGGGCGCCCTCATTAGCACTTGGGACGATAACGAACCTAACTCCTGGTTCGATCATGTCGAGCAAGTGATCAAGAACTTCAATCCAACCCCTCAGGAAGTGGCCCTCCTCCTTAGCAAGCACCTCGCTGACAAAGGGCAGACTGCATTCGAGGCCCTCCCCCTGAATGAGCAACAAGACCTCGCCCTCGTCCGAGAGGCAATCCTTGGGGCTTAAGAGTTCAACCCAGTCCGGTGGAGTCAGAAATGGATGACTATACCCAAGGAGGCTTACCAAACCTGGACAGAGTTTGCAGCCAAGAAGACACCGGCACTCCATAGGTGGACCAAGGCCTCCAACGCAACATTTGTTGAGGTCGTCATAGAACTCTTTCACTTAGAGGACTTCCTGTCCTACGCTCCCCCTGATTTTGCCACCCACTTGGTGGGCAAGGCCCCTAAAACAAGACCTCGCCCTTGTCAGAGAGGCAATCCTTGGAACTTACGAGTTAACCCCAGTCCGGTGGAGGCAGAAATGGAGGACTATGCCCAAAGAGGCTTACCAAACCTGGACAGAATGGGCAGCCAAGAAGACACCGGCACTCCATAGGTGGACCAAGGCCTCCAATGCAACATCTGTTGAGGAGGTCGTAGAACTCTTTCAGTTAGTGGACTTCCTATCCTATGCTCCCCCTGATTTTGCCACCCACTTAGTGGACAAGGCCCCTAAGACTATTTTGGAGTGCTGTAAATGGGCAGATGCCTATGAAACCTACCATCCATTGCAGAGTTCTTTCAAAAGGAAAATACGCCCTGCTCTCCCTTTTACTCCTGCTGCCACCTCTCAGCCTACCAAGCGGCCCAATATTCCTCCACGGAAACCTGTGTGTGGGCGTTGCAATAAACCAGGTCTCACCACAGATCAGTGCCTCTCAAAGGTGGGTCCTCCTCAGCAAGCTACCGCCACTCCTCCGAATGGACTACCCAATCATTCTAATAACAAGAACAATGGCCATTGGAACAGAAACAACAGGCCCAGGCCTGATTTTAGCAAGAGTTTCTGTGCCTCATGCAAAGTGCATGGGCACACTGCTGCCTGGCGGGATGCCCCAAGAAAGCTCCTTTTTCTGCCATTGCTATGGCTGTGACGAATCCGTCAGCTCTAGGCCTTCCTGCTCAGGGCCCCATATTTGTCGCTCATCCCAGAGGTTGCTATCTTTCCCACCAGGTCTGAGCTTTTGATGACACTGGTGCGCAGGTAATCCATCATCCGAGAGGATAAAATTCCTGATGGAGCTTAGGTTGATAGGCACCAATTCATCATGATAGAGAGCCTCAACCACGTCAAGATGTTCTTACCTACTGTCCGGTTGAGAGTCACACGACCTCACCATTCTGAGATATGTACCATGGCAGTAGCAACCTATATACCAGGAGGTTATGATGTCCTGCTAGGACAAGATTTTAAGTCTCCTCCTACCTTTGTACCTTATCAGGGCCCCCGCCCTCACATAGCTCTAGACCTGTGCCACAGTCCTCCAAGAACTACCTCTGCACAGCCAGTGCCACTTGAAGGTGCCAGGCAGTGCCAGGCTCCATCCTTCATGGATGTTGAGACACGTTCGAGTCCTTCCACTAAGCCAGGAACGCCCTCAGTGCCAGTGCCAAGGCAAGACTCGAATCTCGCTCCTGGAGCTCTAAGTCCTGGTTCCTTTCCCTCTGTTGGCTTGGCCCCACTACCCATGCTGGCAGTCAAGGAAGAGCCAATTCCAATAGGAATCCTCCAGGACACCCATGACCATAGTGGACACTCCACCAATGGTGCAGCCTCGCAGACCACCCCAGAGTTGGTCCTCCCAATGGGTAAGCCCATCCCAAATACCATTACCTCATCCAATCCCCCTCTGTCAGCAGCTAACCAGTCCCAGAGTAATGACTCTGCTGAATCCTATTTGGCCAAAGAATTCAGGGAACTGAGCCATGCAGCATTAGGCATGGGGATGAGTGCCAACACCCAGTTGTCACAGCAGCCGGAGCCGATGCCCCTGTGGAATCTTCAAAGGGCTTGAGTCATTCAAGGCCCCCAGTGGCATCATCAAACAGACCTCGGAGAGGTCGAAGGAAGAAGGGAAAAGGGTATCGAGGTTTTCTGAAACCTTGCGAGAGACAATAGTCTCTCTGCACTAGTGCCGGGCACGGGGCCACCCTCTTATAGAGAATTCTGACCCCCTCCATTCAGAGGAGAGTGCCAGATTCTGCTACTTCTACATCTTATCTTTTTGTAACTTTCTATTTTTTTTTTTTTACTTTCTGTATCATCTTTCCATAGTTTCCTTTCCTCTTCTTTACTGCCTTTAGGCATTTATTGTATATTGTATGCTCTGCTTAGGCAGAGCTACACCCGCCAGCTATTCTGGCCTTATATAAATTAGTACGTCATTATGAACTAATGTCATAAAAGTGCCACAATTGGCACAGTGCCCTATTCTAGGCACTTACAATTCCATTTGACTTTGGAAAATTTTAGCCAGCAAAAATTGTTATAGCTTTAGAGATACTTTCAAAGCCTGGTTTGTTTAAACATTGTTTTGATTTGATTTCTGATTTACTGTTACTCCCTATTCTCTATATTTTGTGAAATTGCCATTGTCTCTGGGGAAATTTACATTTTTTGTGTAATCTTATTTAATCTCTACGGAGAATTACTTCATTAATTCTACCCTTGTTAGTTTGTACTAATGTTTACTATGACTTAATTAATACTGTTAGGCATCTTATCGCCCCATCAGGGTAAACCAATAGCATGTGTAGCCTTAAACAATTAAGCTAGCAGTATTATATATGATATAATTTACCCTGTAGGTTAAGTTTTATCTAATCATTATTTGCTATTCCTTGTCATTCTCAGTGTGACGTTATATTTTAAGAGTATTCTTTATTGGAATATAGCAAGTTATTAGTCTTTAGTCACGTCACACTTTATTTTCAAATTAAGGATTAATCCTCTGTCTGTCGAGGAAGACTTCATGAATATTATCATTGGCAGAGTTTGAATATTGCTTATATTATAAGTCCACTCAAGGGAGTGTGGAAGGCTCAGTAATTTATATTTGTCATTTGTACTTGTTTCTGGCTTATCTTGTCCATTCCAACCCATCTAGGGTTGAAATGTCCTCTAGAATGGGGAGGTGTTCAAGATTTTAAGCCAGAACCCAGGAAAGTTAAGATTTCTTATAACAAGATTCATTCATCCTTGTCTATATGGAAGTTGCCCCTTTGAACTGAAAGCCTCCATTCTCTAGAAAGCTATCTCTGCTCCCATTGGCTGTCCGGAATTTACCCCCCACAGGGATTGGGCGGCGCTTACTGGGAGAAGTCTTTAAAGGGCAATGACCCAGCAGTTCGTCCTCAGAAGAACCTTAGACTAAGGGAGAGCTCAGAACCTCCTCAGACATTGCCCTGCAGACACCACTTCACCCCTTCTGCTCCCCCTGCCTCCTTGGGGAAGTCCAATTATTTTTATACTTCCATAGTGCACAGAAATATCAGCAGATAATAAGACTACCAAGCTAAGGATTTCCAGTTACTGTGAGAGTAAATTCCAGTTCAGCCAGGGAATTGTTTCGCCTTTTGTCTGTATTTCATTTCCCTCCTTCCAAGGCAACTCCCCCCCTCCTTTGTTTAGCTTCTCAGTCCAACAATCTTGGTTCAATGCTGTGATTACTCCCCCTTGTGATACTAGTAAACATCCAATAGTTAATTCAAGCAACGTAATAGTTCGTTCTGTGAACTCCCAGTCACTTCCATTGCCTCTGAGCGGTTTGTTAATTTTTCATTGAAAGAAAGTAGTGTGTTACGCTCGCCCACGTGTTTCCCTCGCCCCAGTACTTATCCTAGGATACAATCTCTTTGCAGACAAACACATTGCCTGATTGTGCGAGACATTGGGAACCCTTTGGAGTAAGCCTTGCATTTTCAATAACCTGTTTTTGCAAAATTCTGAATGCTGTGTCTGGTTGCCCCAGCCACGTGATTCTGGTGGATCAAACACCGTTTTAGTTCCTGGACCTATGTAAATTAATGAAAATATAGTGCATTTAAAACGAGAGTCCAGCTTTTATGTAAATTCCTCCTTTCTCAGTAATAATGGCCCTCTGCCATAGTTTTTTTTCTTTTCTTTGCTGTCTTTCATTCCTCCATTCAAGGGCACTTTCTTTTAGTGTTAAATTACATTTTTAAAGAGTGAATGAGCAGTTCAGAACAATATATATATAATATATATATATATATCTAATATTATATATATATATATATATATATATATATATATATATATAATGTATGTATATATAAATGTATGTATGTTTGTATATTTGTGTGTATGTATGTTCCAGTTTAACTCCGAAATGCATTGAGCAATTTCAACCAAAGTTGGTATACAATATGACTTTCTATCTAGAAAAGAATAAAGTCACACCAAAGGGGGTAGGTGTGGGAAGGGCTTCCCTGAAATGGGGCTAGTTCTGCCTGTGGACTTGGTAACTAAATAAACTCTACCAGTTTATTGTACCACACTTTAGTATACATAAGATTGACTGACTGGAAAAGAATACTGTTGGGGGTGGGTAAGACATCTGTGGCACCAAAGGGGGTGGGGGTTGGATGGGATTGATATGTAAAAATGCTGAAAATACAGATATTAGCATCTAATCCATAGTTTTTGAGGCTCCTGAAACGAATAATGATATTCCTGATGCCCTTCAGTCCAAGTTCAGCCTAGAAGGGCATATGAGAAGGGGTAAAAAATTAAATGTAAAAAAATAACATATTAGTGTCTGATCCATATATTTTTAGGTCGCTGAGATGAACAGGGGCACTCCCAATGGCATTTAAGTCTGTGTTCAGCCCTGATAGAAATGATTGGTGAGAATGGGTGAAATATAGTGTGTCAGAATTGCTGGTCAATGTAATTGAAGCAGCTATCCTAATAGAGAGAGAGAGAGAGAGAGAGAGAGAGAGAGAGAGAGAGAGAACGTAGATAGGGTGTTAGAGAGAGAGACATACACAGTAGAGGGGGTGTTACGGAGGAGAAAGAGATGAAGAGCGAGGGAGACTTGGAAAGGGAGAGAGTGAGTGAGTTTATTGATTTTTCAATCAGAGTTTTCCCAGTGATATTAATGTTGGTGATTTTGCTAGTATTAAAAGTTATGAGTGTTTGTGATAACACTTCATGAATATTCCATTGGTAAAATCTTACCTAGGTAAAAATGGGATTATATCAGTTTTAAGTACTGAATTTAACAGAGTTATGTATAGCAGAGTTAATATAGACTCATCTCTCTTTATAGTCAAATGGTAAAGTTGGTTTTCAATTATTGTATCTACACAAAAGGTCCAGGTTCTAATTCTGGCTTAGGATCGTGTATGTATAAATTATAATTTCCCTATTGTGCAAGTGATTCATAAGTTATATTGAATGCAGT
>NC_087217.1:2740792-2743292 GCF_015104395.2 Macrobrachium nipponense | reverse complement strand
TATTTCAGGATTGAGGACTCTGAAATTCTGAAGAAACTTGGTCAAGTTGATAGCATAGTAATATGCAAACCTAACAAAGGCAAAGGTATCGTAATTTTTAATAAGGTAGACTATCTTGAAAAAATGAATGTAATTCTGTCGGATAACTAAATTCAAATTTACTGGTAAACCGAACTTTGTTGACATTGCAAAAAAAAAAAAAAAAAAAAAAAAAAAAAAAAAAAAAAAAAAAGAGAAAAGAAAATCAACGGTTTTCTTAGAAAACCTAAACAAAACCGGGATTATTAATGAGGAGGTATTTCATCCCTGGGATTTCCTCGGAAGGATTCGTTAATGGCTATGCAGATGTTCACAAAGGTGTCGATGATCCGAGAATTCCATAGGGGATCCGTTCGGAGTGGCTTTTTGTAGAGCTATTGTATTTACAGTTAAAAAAAGTTTAAGCTTCGAAGGTATGTTAAAGTGGAACAAAACTACTCTGAACTTATTTTGACGCTAATATGATTTATGACGACATTATGGGTTGAAAAGCAAGGCGTATGATTTATATAACAGCAAGGCAAACTGGGCTTATTTTCCCTGGTACTCCTATTCGAAGGAACAAAATAGCCCAGAGAAAAACACCTGGATGTTCTATAATCATAAACATGAGAAAATATATGTTATATATTTACACAACACTTTTTAGTTGACCTATAGTTGATAGACAGATGTGGTGAACAATGACATTCTCTGAAATAATAGATATCACCATTAGCTCTCGCAGAAACAAAAGTCGATGTTCTTTGTTAAGAAGACTCTACTGTCTCAGAGGTCACACTGACAAAACCTGAGTTTGCATGGAAAATTCCTCGAACGTTGTGTTCGTGTGTGCGTTTGTTTCTGTGGGCGGAACCAGTGAGAGATAAGTGTTATTTAAAATAATTACCTTCCTAACAAGGAGAATGTAAAATGTAGAAAACTCTATTGTGTGTAGATCAGGAATTGTGAAATAAATGATGTGTTATTACACAATTGGTTTTGCACAACGAACTTGTTCACTCCATGACGTAGGAGATTGGGAGTGGTTTTACGAGAATGCTCGTTCGTTTGTACGTCACGTTTTACCTCCACTGTATCATATGAGTTTTGGGGCATTATTCGCCCAGCTTTTCCTTGAAACTATTATCATGGACATCGGAGGTGATAGTTGTTGGAACTTTCATTAGTGGATTCCTTTTCAGCATCTCGAACTATTTGAGATGACGTGTGAAGTGGCAGAAAACCTTTCTTTCTCATGAGAGATTCGTGAGAAATTATTATCATTCCGTTTTTGTGCACTTGTTGGTGATATGTATCACTGTCCTCTTTATGAGATATGTTATTATTTTGACAAGTGTGTTATTAAGAGTTGTGTTTCTTTCTGACAGGATCTCTTTTGAATCGTCGCTTTGTCGGCCTCTGTGAGCCGGATTCTTACCTATTATTGATAATTCTTACGGTGTTTAACGTGTTGCAGAGGCTAATTGATTTACTGCATGACTATTCAGTTTTGTGGAATTGATATCAGAGTATGGCGAGAAGTGTCCCTTTTATTTTTGGTTTTACTTGTGGGAATGGTTCAGTTTCCCGGGATCTTGTTCTAGACAGTCCGTTTCCTCTGTCGAGTTTCAATTAAAATATTTCAGTCCTTCATTTGATTATCTTTCTAGCTGTCTGGCGATAGTTAGAATTTTGCTTTTCCTTTAGAGAAATAGTTATTTTTGTAGTTCAGAGTTTAATTCAGTTCCCAAAAAAATTTTTGCAATTGCCTTGTGAGTTCATTAAAGATTTCCAGATGCCACGTTACCATATTCAGTTTTGTGCCTCTCTTAGTTATATATATATATATATATATATATATACTATATATATATATATATATATATATATATATATAAATTCATTGAATAGAATGGCTTTTTCATTGTTAATCAACTTTTTTTTATTGCTTCCTATTTTCTAATTATTTTTTTCACTTTATTGTTCAGGTGACTAATAGACACATACAGGTAACGAGGTTCTTCCATTTACTCCAGTATTTATACACGCGACAGCTGTTACATCAACCTATACGTATTGACGTTATCAAGCGTACTGCTACAAATATGTTGTTGTTTGAGATTAATCTGGTCTTATGCCAGTACGGGCTCTTGCTCATAGAGCAGCCCGTAGGATACAAATGTTGTTGTTGTTGTTGTTGATTAAGCTGGCTTTATACCAGCACGGGCTCTTGCTCATAGAGCAGCCCGTAGGATACAAATGTGAACCTGCCTGCGTTTTGTGACGTCACGACGACGGAAAGGTGGTACAGTTGCCAAAGACCTAGTTTTAAGCATTTACAAACGACTATAGTGAAAACTAAAATAAAATAAACAAATAAAAATGTTAACAACAAATTAGTTATGATAACTAATTTCTGTTGTTAACATTTTTATTTATTTTTTTTTCTATTTTTCACCATAGTCTTTTGTAAATACTT
>NC_087217.1:2730792-2733292 GCF_015104395.2 Macrobrachium nipponense | reverse complement strand
TATTCATTAGTTAACTTGATATTTATTAGTGTTTATTTCACATACTTAGGGCACAGTTTGAACCATTTAAGTTTTATGCCAACATATGATTGGAAAACTTGTCATCTTCACTTTAAGTAAATAATAATAGACACATTCCAGGTGTTATTTCTTATAATTTCAAGCTAATATAGATTGTTAGCAATTATATTATACTTCCGTCTATTTTTTGGGATAAACCAAATTATAATTAGTTTGTAACTGTTACTATTTGAAGGAAACTGTAAATGGATATTGTTTTCGATGAGAGCGGATATTATGGGTAAATTGTAAAACGCACACTCACTGATAACTTTAGGAAGTTTTAAAAGAGTTCAAATAGGCTGTATTTGACGTGGAAAAGTTTGCTTTAATCCTTCTGCCGAACTTAATGCTAAAAAGAATGTTACAATTGGGTGTTTGCTTAAGTATCTCCATTATATTTTGCATGTGAAACCTTGAGATTTGTAATTTAATCCTTACACATGACCTAAAATCAGGTCGGCTAGGTAGTAAGCCTACACAACACCTTGTTCCTGACGAAAACTTGTTGATGGCTGATCACTTATTAGAATGGGAGCAGATTTCTTTGGAATGGGAGGAAAGAGAGGAGAGGTCCTTAGGTATTGATAAATTGAAACTAGAAGTAATGCTTACATATAAAATGGAGAAAGAACAATATAGTAATATGGCTAGGCAACTAGGAGTTGAAAAGCCTGAGATTTGTGAAGCTGATAAGCTCTATGAATTGGATATTGAAAAATTTAAAGATAAGACGTTTGACATATCGGAGAATGTGATATCGGTCCTACTTTAGTTTGACCTTGAAGACTGACTGAAATTATTTCAGGAACTGCTGATCATTGGCAATGGCCAAAGGAACAATAGGTTTGGTTATTAAGACTGGAAAAGATGCACAGGTTTGCAGACATTTGGAGAAAACTTGTGACTATGAGTGTTATAACGCTATTTCTAGATTCTCTTTTTTATTTTGGTGTAAGAATATAGGCATGCTTTCTGCAGCAAAAAATAATCAGCAAACCTACTTAGAATTCGTATCTCAGAAATTGAGTGATTTTCACAAGTTGTTAAAATCTGCTGAAGTTGAATCCTTTGAAAATTTAGAAAATCTAGTAGTGCTTGAAGAGTTCAAAAGAAAACATCCATTAAATATAACGTTGCATATTTAAGATAGAGACAAAGATAATTTGTTTAAGGCTGCTTCATTAGCAGACAAAATCTCATCCATACGTTGGGTAAGAGAGGTGCCAAATGCAAAACCATTTCCAGGCAAACCTCTTGAGGCACTGGGTGCTTTGGTTAAGCACTTTTTGGAAAGCTCAAGCATAATTATTGTAAGAAAGTGCGGCACGCCATGTAAAATTGTTAAGAACCAAATTGTATGGTTTTTTATTCACTTTATGATAGTTTTTTCACATGTCTGGCTAAACATCGAGAGCCGATTGTTTATAAGCCAGTATCCTGTATTTTTTTTCTGAAGAGCCTACAGGTTTATTAGAGGTTTTTGAATTCGATGTTTTGCCTGAAGTGAAAAGGTGTTTAGTAAAATAATTAAGGGATACAGGTACAGGTCAAAGTTTACTTTTAGGGACAGTGTTTCCAGAGTTTTATAATAGTGTAACTACCGGTGTTGTAATTGCTGCCTCTTGCAATTAATTATCTCTATTACCCTTTAAAAGACCACTAAATATTATTCCCATTTCTTGATAAGAAATTGGTCATGAAAGTAACCCTCAATGGCTTTTTTGGTAATTTAGGAATATACTAAACTCATAGCAAGTTTTAGATTTTTTTTTATTTTTGGCCTGATATGAAACAAGATTTTGTGATAAAAGCTAATCAGTTTATACCCAAGGCACATTGCAGCTTCTTAGAATGAAAAAATGGACAGCCAATATTTGCTCACTATGGCCAACATGTTATCGCATTGCCATTCCCTTATGTAGTCTTTCTGCTAAACTTGCATCACATGCGCAACTAGAAGTATTTACTAACTTCGATATCCCCAGTTTTTCAAGGAGCCCCCTTTTTTTTTATTTATGAAGGAGCTAGTCATTAAACAGACATTTTCGTCAGCTTATCACCCAGTCTTGGGGTGCTCTTGAAAGGTTGTATCAAACTTTTAGAGTATGCTTTTTTAAGAGGTTTCATCTTGAATGGGATGAGAGAATAGTTTTTTCGTATTTGCTTTCAAAGAGGCTTCTCTTGAGTGTCTGGGATTTTCACCATTCGAAATATTATTTGGGAGATCACTGAAAGGTTACTTCTTAACTTTACTAAAGATTTGCGAAATTAAACGCCCGCTTGTATAGTGGTAACTGTACAGCAGTACATGGATGGACTTAAAAATACTTGGTTTGAAGTTAGAAAATTACCCAAAGTATTTGCTTATAGTCAGGTTGATATGAAGCTTAATTTTGGTAAAGTTAGAGCATATCTTCCTGTTCCTAGATCACCTCTT
>NC_087217.1:2718292-2720792 GCF_015104395.2 Macrobrachium nipponense | reverse complement strand
ACCAAGGTCTTAGCAACGGGCTTGGTGGAAGGGAGAGAATGGGAATGGCTGATTTTGAGAAAGAGGTTTATTACCCACTTTATTGCCTTTTTCCTATTGGCACCGTGTACCGACGACGATCTAGAAGTTGTAAAAGCTGGAGGAGTTATTACTTTAGAATTATATAAGAGTTTGTGGTCCTCACGTTTGTTATTTCATGAGTCGGAAAGCTATAATGGCTTTCATGTGTGGCTCCTTTTCTAATAATCATCTCCAAAGAGAGAGAGAGAGAGAGAGAGAGAGAGAGAGAGAGAGAGAGAGAGAGAGAGAGAAAGTAGTGTAGAGTATGAATGAATGACTTCTATATCTAATAAAGGCGATAATTATATTGTGGTTTTTATCACTTATTGCCTCCATCCTGACGAGTATAAGAAATGACGGTGTTTGCTACCGAGGTATTCTAATATGGTAAGTGTTGGCATTCGTTGCTTCCGAAGAGGAGAAGGCTTTTGCAGCTCCCATATCACCCATCCACCCTTCTAATATTCGAAATGTTTCCTTTTGTTGAAGTGAACGAATTGGACATTGGCTATTTCATCCACATTATGTCCGCACCACTTATATTTGGGCAAGAATATGTGTAAAGTAATGTGCGTACGACATGATTTCTGCGCATGCTATTGTGCTTTCATATTGTAAAGTTGCAGTCTATATGGTTGAGAAATTTGTTTGCCATTCATGTGACCTTTGGGTAATCGATATCACACACGAAAGGTTAGATAAGTCTCTATTGCTATATTTCCTTTAGAGTAGTGAAGTGTAGTTCTATTGTTGATCCCATAATATGTATTCATATTAAGTTTAAGAATTACATTCTTTTTGTGACCTGCCATAGCAAGGAATCTCTGGAACTGCCCTCGGTGTAAAAGTCTTGGCTATACGGTTTCGGGGGGGGGGGGGGGGGGGGGGGGGGGGGGGGGGGGGGGGGGGGGGGGGGGGGGGGGGGGGGGGGGGGGGGGGGGGGGGGGGGGGGGGGGGGGTGGTGGGGGGGGGGGGGGGGGGGGGGGGGGGGGGGGGGGGGGGGTGGGGGGGGGGGTGGGGGGGGGGGGGGGGGGGGGGGGTTTTCCACGAGCTGAATTCTGGTTGTTTTTAGGGTCTAGCTGGTCTCCTGGTGTTAGGTGCCAGTTTCAAAAGCCGTCTCAAGACCTATGATACGTTTGTGTAAAAGTCTTGGACTGATCTGCGGGGTTGTGTGACATTATTGCAGGCTGAATTCTGATTGGCTGACAGGTATTTGATGTCACCAGGGGCCGAATTTTGAGTGGCCGACAGCTGAGTAACGTCACGGCTGGTTTGATTTTCTCTAAAAGAATGTCGTAATCAGTATTATTCTGCTGCAGTATGCTGGTATTCCATTGCAGATTCATGGGTAGTCGAAAAGCCTCGAGTGGTGTTCAAAGATGGTTTTCGTTCTGAATGAGGGTTGCCGCGAGTAGGCGGAGGCGTTGTAAGTCCCTTGCCCTCCCGATTATTTGCATATTTTGAATAATTTGTCGCGGGATATGGCTAGATTATGTCTGGTTAGGCCTGGGTCCTAATGGAACCCTCCTGGGTGGGGCACAAGATCCTCTTCACGAGACTAATTGAAGTCATATGCTCGGACATCCACGGATGGGGTATGTGAAGTGGTAGACTACATTCGTCTGTTTGGGAGGGTCACGTGTCGATGTGGAGGGGTCATTTCTCATTATCAGGTCTCTTATTCATTTATTTTTATAAGATCGATATTCTTGCTCTTGCCTTCCTTGATCAGGCTTTGGCTTAGATATGAAGTATCAATTAAGCCCCAGTCTAGGCAGAGGATCTTGGTCGGGGGCGGGATCATAATTCGTGAGGTGGTTGTATTCTTGGGTCTGCTGCGGAATTCGCAGCTTGCCACCATTGAGAGATATCAGCTTGCATAGGACGCCCTTCATACGCTTCTTCATGTCTTCCTCCTGAAGGCGGGTGAGGCAGGCAACGATGTTCTCAGGGGGTGGCCTGGTGGCTACCAGGCTGGCCCTCATCAGTGAGTTGGTCGTCATCGGTGGGCTGGTCGTCATCAAGCTGCTCTACATCAGGGTGGTCATGGTTAGGGGTGTGACTGTCGTCTTAAAGGGCACCGGATGGGCTGCTACAAGTTCCTCTCCTACACCGCTGGTGTCATTGGTCTGATGCTGCATACTCGGTTGAACGACCTCCCACTCTCGTTGCAGACGAGTAACATCCTACTGTAGGTCACGTAACTTGCTAGCCTTCTTTCGTAGTTGCCGCGGTAGGAGGGATTTCCCGACGCTCCTGATTCCTTCATCATTTCTTGCTGAAGGGTCATGCAGTCACACATTGGTATAATTCGGCAGGAGACCAATTTTTAAACAAGTTTTATCAAAAGTTATTGCTGCTTCAGCGGCGTTAATTTTGTAGAGCTTCTTCTCATCTTTTAATTGCGGCCTTCTCAGAGTTACTAAGAAAGGTGCGTAGC
>NC_087217.1:2705120-2710120 GCF_015104395.2 Macrobrachium nipponense | reverse complement strand
AGTGGCACTGTTGATCTATAGGGATAGGCACATAACGGGGTAGCAATCTACACGAATCTGCAAAATTTGACAATGAAATACTGGTATTGGTAAGAGTAAATTTACCCATCAATCGTAAGATTAAATAGGATATCAACTCTTCAATATTATATGAGGTGTGTTGAGCATAACTCTTATATAAAGTAGCCGTGTGTTGAGTGTAACTCTTATGTAAAGTAGCCAAGTTTGATTACTGTTATCACTATTTCACACTAAGTCACTCACTGGGGTCTCATAGGAAGATGGGAATTTACATTAGAAAACATAGATGAAAATAGGAATGAGTGCTAGGGAATGGCTGACAGAACAAATATTTACTCTCAGATACCTTTAGTCTGTGGCATTGCCAGTGTAGAGTTGTACCAAGGCGCTGGCTGAAGGATGTGGGTCACTTGCATGGTTTCACCAGAGGTTAGAAAAGACAATGCTTTAATCAATTAAAAACCAAGAAGGTAGGTAGCTATCATGAGGACTCATAGTAGGGTTCTGATGCATAATTCGTGGTTACTTGAAAATACTACTGGTTCCAGCTTCAAGACGTTGGTTAAGGAGAGCGGCAGGCTGTCATCAGGCATGGGACAGCTTCTGGGTTGGTGTACTGCAGCAGGGCAATAGGCCTTCAGTTACTGGCTAGGGCGAAATGCGATTCAATAGGCCGAGTCAGAGTTGGATAACTGGAATCATGCTGTCCAAACTGGGTATTGTTGTTCTCAAAACAAGACAGAGTTCCTTGAGGGGGGGCGATTCGTCTTGGATCTTTCATTCCTGATGCTCTTCTTCCACAGGAGCATGAAAGAAACCCAATGCCGGCAAAGAGGAGCAAACATAGGGAGACCAATGAAAAACATGTAGGTTTGGTAATAAAGGGCAAGGTAAGGTAGAAGGTTGGAGTTAAGCCAGGGAGACATCCCGTCAGAAGTGTGAACTTTCGCAACTTGACAGGAAGCTCTCGATTTAATGGCTTTTGCTAAATTAGTTCGGGGACCATTATACAATAAAAAAAGGGTCACAACCTTCAAGTGGGGTGCCCCTTTTTATGATTTGACCTCGGTAGGTGGCTAATCCTGATTGGGAGATGACAACTCATGAATCATCTTGGAAATATCAAGGGGAGAATCGCCATTAGGATGTGTTTTCCATCTTCATTTGGTGTTAGAGTACAAAAGAAGAAATGTAAGTCAAAATACTCTCAAGAGGCCTTTAAGCCGATCACTACACGGAAGGGAAATTCTTCACTGTGTCCTAAACATAAAAAGTTTAAGTTATATATATATATATCAATAATATATATAGTTATATAATAATATAATATTATTATAACTATATGTATATTGTATATATGCTAATATTATATTATATATTATATATCTAATATATATATATATACTATAATATATATAATTATATATATAATTATGTATTATATATATTAGATAATATATAATATATATTATATACTATATAAATATATATAAGATATATTATATATAAGATATTAATATATAATATATATAATAATATATATATATTATGATATATTATATATATATATATTATATATATTAATATATATATATAATAATATATAATATATATTTATATATATATATGGGGATACAATCTACAATGAAGTAAAATCCTCTTGTAGTTTAAAATATATATCTCTTGTACAGGATTAAAGCTTTCGACCATCCACTGTGGTCTTGTTCACTAAAACAGTGGATGGTCGAAAGCTTTAAATCCTGTACAAGAGATATATAAACTACAAGAGAATTTTACTTCATTGTGGATTGTATCCCCATTTACTTAGAGGTACGACATAGTACCTGGCTTATGCATATATATAATATATATATATAATATATATATATAAATATATAATTTATATATATATATTATAAAGATAAAATGCCACGAAGGAAAAATAAAGCCCACAAAAAGTTTTATACTGAAAATAACACACACAAAGAAAATTCTAAGAACATTCTCAGTTTGCCTTATTTTAACGGATTTGAAACCATTAAACCATTGTTAAAAGCTTTTAATGTCAATCTTGTTTCTTCCTATAATAACACACTAAAAAGAATGTTAATAAAAAATGGCCCCAGAGAAAGCAACCACATAATATATAAAATTCCATGTATGGATTGTCCCTCATTCTATCTCGGACAGTCCAGCAAAGGCTTAGAAGTAAGGCTAAGCCAGCATAAATACTCTGTAAAAAACTGGGCAAAAATCTAATGCATTATTTATTCCATTTAAGTGAAAACAACAACCGAATTAATTGGATTGACAGTTCAGTAATTGCACGGTCAAGAGATGTCTTATCACGAAATCTTTTAGAATCTGCTTTAATACAACTTACTTTTCATTGTAATTTCAATGTTAGTCGTGGCCTTTTTCATTTAGACTCTTGTATCTGTAACATGTTTAAGAATGACCTCAAAGATATATTACTGCTTAAATAAAAATCAGTTGCCTTAGAGTTATTAAATTTTATTGTAATGTATGCCTGTCATGTTTTGTGAATATGGTTTGTTTACAGGTTCCGAATAGCTGTCACCTATAATCCTTTAATTGTCTGGAGATTGTATCTGAGATGATTTGTCTTAAACCTTTAATTGCACCCTTTGTTTATGCTTGTTTGGGAAGGTTTCTTATCTTCCAGGTGTGTCGGATTCTAGGTACTAATCCCTTTATAATCCCTATCTGTCAGTTTATACGAACCTCTTGTATTGTCTTTTCTCGTATTTTTGTCAGTATTCTGCTCAGTAAAGGACTTTTAAGTCGAAAGATCTTGCAGACCCCTTCGTTTATTTTTCCTTCGTGGCATTTATCTTTATTTATGGATTTATCACGTTCCTAACTTTCGTGATTCAGTTATTCAGTTACATATATATATATATTATATATATATATATATATATATTATATATATATATATATATATATATATATATATAATTATATAATTTATAATATATATATATATATACTATATATTATATATATATAATATATATATATATATATAGTAAATATATATGTGTGTGTGTGTGAGTGAGTCTGTGTTGTGTGTGTGTGTGTGTGTGTGTGAGTGAGTCTGTGTGTGTGTGTGGGGGGGTGTGTGTATATATATAAACTTTTAATACTGAACAAAACTTCATCCCATTTACATTTTAAACTATTGAGTTGGCTCCGTCTGTCCGTCCGTCTTTTTCTTTCCGTTCTCAGATCTTAAAAATTACATAGGCTAGAGGGCTGCGAATTGGTATGTTGATCACCTACCCGCCAGTCATGAAACATACCAAATTGCAGCCCTCTAACTTCGGTAGTTTTTATTTTATTTATGGTTAAATTTAGCCATAGTCTTTCGTCTGGCAACGCTATAAGACACGCCATCAGTGGGCCGTGGCTGAAAGTTTCGAGGGCCGTGACGCATCATACAGCATTATATCGAGACCACTAAAAGATAGATCTATTTTCGGTGGCCTGGATTGTACGCTGTGAAGAAAACTCGATTGTGCCGAAGAAATATCGGCGCATTTTTTACATACTGTTTTGTTATCCCGACATGTAGTGAACATAATGAGGATACTAAATGGTACTGGATCACATTAACAATATTTGCCGAGTTGATAATGGTAAAGTAATGGGTTTTTGTCACTGGATACTTTCCACCAACCGTACCTCTCTCTCTCTCTCTCTCTCTCTCTCTCTCTCTCTCTCTCTCTCTCTCTATGCACACAGTATATGAAAGAATGTATATACCCTGAACACAAGAACTGAAATCCAATTATTTTAAAGGGATCGTTAATGATCCCCCTCGAAAACAAACAAAAACAAATTACTTGGCGAGTTTTCAGCTTCTGTGAGATTGAGTTCGTCACCCGACTCGGAAATCGATATACAGTTGTCGTTATCTACTTAACCTATTTCTGGTAAAGTACTTCCCCTCTGGCAGATCAAACGTCAAGTGGGTATTACATTAGGCCACCACTGAGGGGAACTTGGGGTCAAAGGCCAGCAGCGAAGGGGAAGAGAAATGTGGAGTAAGCATTGCGTATGGGTAAACGCTTTGAGAAGGGAAGATAAAATGGAATGGAAGTGGAGAGTAGACTTTGAATCGCTCTAGCTCTAACTTTTTCTCAATATCAGGCTTGTAGTTTTCTGCATTATGAACTTTTTTTTTTTTTTTTTAGCACAGGCACTGTTTTTAATTTTTTTCTGTGATACAATGGACATTTAGTAATTAAAAATGTGACATTGCCGTTCAATTTTTATTATTTGCGGCACTGTTGTACAGTGGAAGGTTCTGAATAATCGTGTTATTATAGCATCTTCTTTTACCACCAGCAGATCACTCGTGTAGATAGTAATTGTATAATAATCGTAATGTTTCTATATTGGTAAGTGAATGGTAATTAGTCACAAGTGCTTCAGGTCTTGTTATCTTTTTGTGGAGGTGGTTATATACTTGTTGACGTAATTCCATGAAAGTTGCATTTTTTAACATCGCCACAATGTTTAATGCATTTTTAATACCACCGTAAGATATCTAGCGTGGATGTCTTCCAATGAAGGTATTCTAGAAGGAAACTAAGTGCAAGGAGAACGAATAGAACAGATGGGTCTCGGAATGACACGCAAATTGAGGGATGCCTGATGTGAATGGAGTTCTTGGGTGATTAACTAGCCATTTCGAAAGCTAGCTGAAACTGCAAGGGCCGTGGTCAAAGAGCAAAGTTTATAGTCCAACAGAAAGCATATAGTAGGTGAACCCTTAACGTCTAAAATTACTAAACAGCAAGAGATGGTTGAGGCGACAAACCCCGACCTAAGGGCGTTAATACGAGTCCGAAGTTCGGAACAAGGTAATTTAATTCTGTGCGAACTTTTGATGTAGTAGAGCTAAGGGAACTTACACTGTCAACTTCAGTGGTGGCTGCTAGTTAATCAGA